>NW_026867696.1:0-125338 GCF_020745735.1 Hemiscyllium ocellatum | reverse complement strand
GGGGATCGAGACGTATTGGGAGAAAGCAGGTGAATGGGGTTGACAAACCGATCAGCCACGATTGAATGGTATGAGCAGACCGACCCGATGTGGTGAATGGCCCAAATATCTGCTCCTGTCTTATGGTCTCTTATCTTCCTGGACAAAGTGAGAGAGTTGGGAGCAGGAGTAGGTCATTTGGTTTTTCGAGCCTGCACCAGCTTTGAACAGATCATAACTGGAATTAATCTACCTACATCTAGGTGGATAGGCTGGGATGTTTTCAATGGAACACAGGAAGTGGAGATGCGACATTATAGGAGAATTATAAAATCATGAGGGCATAGATGAGGTGAAATGGCAGGTGTTGTTTCAAGATTAGGAGCAAATTTTAAAGGTGCGAGGGTGAAAAGATTTTAAAAGAGATATATGAGGAGCACCTTTTTCCTTGAGAGAGTGGTTTGTGTGTGGAATGAATGTCCAGAGGAAATGGTGGATGCAGGTACAGTAACAGCGTTTAAAGATGTTTGGATAAGGACATGAATAGGAAAGGTTCAGAGGGAGGTAAAAACAATGACTGCAGATGCTGGAAACCAGATTCTGGATTCGTGGTGCTGGAAGAGCACAGCAGTTCAGGCAGCATCCAAGGAGCAGCAAAAGCCGGAAGGTTCGGAGGGATATGGACCAAACACAGGCAGGTGGAATGAGTTTAGTTTGTAAACATAGTCAGCACGGACTAGTTGGACTGAAGGGTCTGTTTCTGTGCCGTCCGACTTGTAATTGTTCTATACTGGCCTTGAAACCATTTTCTTGTGTTCCCCCAGAAACATCCACCTCTTTGTTGTTCAAAAATCAGATGAGTTCAGCCTTGAATATATTTAATGACCCCCGAACTGCAGGAAGACATCCCCACTTCTGAACTTAATTCCTCTTGCTAATATACCACTTGCCTTGCTGATTGCTTGCTGCACCTGTCTGACAACAGGCAGTGACTGGTGTAGGAGGACGCTGAGGCCCCTTTGTCCATCCACACATCATTCCTGATGAAGGGCTCGGGCCTGAAACTTCAACTCTCCTGCTCCTTGGAAGCTGCCTGAATGCTGTGCTTTTCCAGTGCTACACTTTTTGACTCTGATCTTCAACACCTGCAGTCCTCCCCTTCCCCACATTCCCATATATCACCAATTAAACAATGCACTTCCTTTCTGCTGTTTTCTTCCCCACAGCAAAGGCTATAACTTCACACTGTGGGACTGTTTGCCAATTGAGACGCAGACCTGGATCAACATTTCCTGAGACTGCTCCTCCCTGGATTCACTGCCTTTACATTCAGTTGCTGCGAGTCAACAATTGAAGCCCACAATGAAATAAGAAATTGAAAAGAGAGTGCCGTACTCCCAGATGTTAAACAGAGGAAGGAGGTTGCACTCTGGAGTGAAGCTCAATCTTCATTCAAAGAGAGAGGTGCAGCAGCAGCTTCAGAAGCTCATGGGACAACTTCCGCATTCAGACAATAGGGGATGTTCTCATTGGCAGGAGGACTACTCTCCGTTCGGTCCTCCAAGGCTCCCCATTGGCTTCTAAAGAAGATCGCCCCCGTTGCAGCGGACAGCTAGGAGCATGCGCCGTTCTTGCTGACACCGAGGAGCATGCGCCGTACACTCGGTGGCAATGCTGCGATTACTGACAAATTTAAGTCTCCAAATGCCAATAGGAGAAAAAGAAACGGTAGAACCAATATTTCTTTTCCCCCGTGACTCGACCTAACCAAACATGCTCCTCACTATTTTTGCTAGTCACCTTGCCTGCACCCCTCATTATTTTACAAATCTCAATAAGGTCACCCCTCAACCTCCTCCACTCCAGAGAATAAAGTCTCAGCCTCTCCTTATAACTCAAACCCTTCAGTCCTGGCAACATCCTGGTAACTCTTTACCGAACCCTCTCTAATAGTATTCTTCCCAGAACAGAGCCACCAGAACTGTACTCTGTTGTAAAAGTGGCCTCACCAACATCCTGTACAATTTCAAAACGATGTCCCAACTCCAACATTCAACGGTGTGTACAATGAAGGCAAGTGGGCTAAACAACTCTTAACCACTTAGTCTACCAGTGATGCAACTTTCAAAGAACTATGTACCTGAACCATACCTCCATGTCTCTGTTCTACAACATAACCCAGGGCCCTGCCAGTAACTGCAATTCCTCCCCTTCTTTTTTTAAGCAAAATACAATTCCTCACTTTTATCTATACCTCTCTCCCGTACACATGCTCTCTCTCAAACACAGACACACACCACTCAACACTCTCACAGGTTTATACTCCTCATACATTACCATGCATGCACACAGGCAAACATATACTCTTAGGCAAACTCTCACACACAAAGTCACACACACACACACACTCTGATGCATGCACAGACACACACAGGTCAATGGGGTAAATTTGCATTTGCAGATACATTCAATTTTGATCAAAAAAAGCACACAATCGGCAGGCAGTCAATCCATGTAATATTTTGTACATTCCTACTTTGGAAATTCAAGATTGGGATACAGACAGAGTCAAACCTCACATTCTTCATTTACTGAGCTGAGATGTCACTGATTTTTATAAAACCTTAAGTCATCTCAAGAATGTGACTCAAAAGTACTTCTGAGCTTTACATATTAATTACAAAACCCACAACCCATTCTAGAAGATGAAAGACTAAACCACAATCTTGATTTGTTCAATATATCCTATCAGTAGTATGACACTGATCGGTTGCGATATGTTCCTGCTCCATAGCTACCCGATGAAAGAGCAGCACTAGGAAAGCTACTGCTTCCAAATAAATCTGTTGGATGATAATCTGGTGCTGTGTAATTTTTTCCACTTTATCCACTCCAGTCCAACACCGGCACTTCCACATCGTTCCCAGTGAATACAGCCCACAGCTCCTGGTGCTGCCAGGAAACCTTACAATGCCGATGACACGGTGCACTCTGTACTCCTGAAAAAATTCTAACGATACTGGCTCCTCATTCACTGCTCCATCTGATACACGACATTGGAAACTCTGCATGAGGCTGAAAGAAATGAGCAGCTTTAAAACCAAAACCTCTTGGAGCTCAAAGCCTTCAATGAGAGTCTGAGCCAGGGGGTAAGTTCAGGTAACCCTTTATTGTGACCCAACTTTGTTACAGCTTCAGATTCTCTCCAGCAAAAAGGCAGAGAAAGCATAGCAGATTTTTAAAAAACAAAACACCTTAAGATCAAAGTGCACACAGACCCCCGCCTCCCCTTTCTTTAATATTGGCCAGCACGAAATTGTCTCTTTGTAATTGGATCCTCATTACAACCATAACCCGGAGGAAGTATTGCCTCACTCAGCAATTTCAACCCATATCCTGTGTCCAAGTAAGTTTCTCCTCGCCCATTTGCCAGGGGCTTTGGGGGGGGGCGGGGGGGGGGGGGAATAAGCCACACTGCTGTGGGTCTGGAGTCACATACAGGCCAGACCGGGTAAAGGGTGCAGCTGGGGCGACTGAGTGAATCAGATGGGGGTTTCTCCACCCCCACACCCCTAAAATGGTTTCACCGTTAGATTCTGAACTCCAGATTTCTGACCAAATTCCAATTCCACCATCTGTCGCGGTGGGAATTGAACCCGGAATCCCTGGAACTGGGTTGATCATCCAGTCGATAATGGCACTTGGCCGTCACTCCTTCAATCCCCCTGCGATGGCACGTGAACTCGCTGGTGGCTCCGGAGGTGGGAAGAGCGGGTGAAGCCTTTCCCGCATTCGAGGCAACTGAAGGGCCTCTCCCCCGTGTGGATCCGCCGGTGGGTCAGCAGGTTGGAGGACCGGGCAAAGCTTTTCCCGCACTCGGGGCAGTCGAAGGGCCTTTCCCCCGTGTGGACTCGCCGATGCTTCACCAGGGCAGAGGAATCGCTGAAGGCCTTCCCGCACTCGGGGCAGCTGAAGGGCTTCTGCCCTGTGTGGACCCTTTGGTGCTTCAGCAGGTCGGAGGAATCGCTGAAGCCTTTCCCGCACTCGGGGCAACTGAAGGGCCTCTCCCCGGTGTGGACGCGCTGATGCTTCAGCAGGTCGGAGGAATAGCTGAAGGCCTTCCCACATTCGGGGCAGCTGAAGGGCTTCTCCCCAGTGTGGACCCTCTGGTGCGTACGCAAGTTGCCCACCTGACTGAATCCCTTCCCACACTCGGGGCAGGAGAACGGCCTCTCCCCAGTGTGGATCCGCCGGTGGGTCAGCAGGATGGACGCCTGTGTAAAGGCCTTCCCGCACTCAGGGCAGCTGAAGGGCCTCTCCCCCGTGTGGACCCGCCGGTGCTTCAGCAGGATGGAGGAATTGCTAAAGATCTTGCCGCACTCAGTGCAGGGGAACGGCCTCTCCCCTGTGTGGACCTGCTGGTGGGCCTGCAGGGCGGAGGAATTGCTGAAGGCCTTCCTGCACTCAGGGCAGAAGAACGGCCTCTCTCCGGTGTGACTGCGCCGATGAATCTCCAGGGCAGACGGAGCACGGAAGCCTTTCCCACAGTCACCACACTTCCATGGTTTCTCCAAGGGGCGGGATTCCTCGGGTTTCTCCATGGCCAAAGCTTCAGTCGCGCACAAACACGTCGAGAATTCCTCTTTCCAGGCCGTATAGCTGCTACACACTCCTCATTCAGTGCGCTGCAACAGTTGGGTCTCTCATCCAATCCCACTGATGCTGAAAATGTACTCAAATGGGAACCAAAAAGCTTTCCTCCTTCTCACAGACTCATAGTTGAAAACTGTTGCGTTCCTGATGGACTGAGTGACTGTCAGACAGTGACATCAAAGTGAAAACTGTAGATGCTGGAGAGTCAGAGTCGAAAAGTCAGGCAGCATCCGAGGAGCAGGAGAGTCAACGTTTCGGGCATAAGCCCTTCATCTGTTGATCTTGAAACTTCCCGTCTTCAAATCTTCAAATACTCTGTAAAAAGAAAGAGATTACAAAGGTAGAAATTCTAAACAAGCAATTCTACTTTCTGCAGAATACTTTTTTTTATTCCACAAAACTGAAAGCACCATCTCACTCCGCTCTAACTAATTCTCCTGAAGGATCTTCCAGGGGCTGAAAAGCAAAAAAGCCAAGACTGACATCTCCGCATTTTGGATAACTCCACCTGGAAGTTAATATCTTTCACAACACTGGGATATTGCTGAGAGTGAGCAGGTCTGATTTTGGGAAGCAAAAAAAAGTGCCAATTCAGGGTGAACCTGCAATGCAGCTTCTTGAGGAAGGACCAGACACAAAATGGTTAACGACCCCGGGAAGGGGGGAACAAAATGAGACATCGAGGCATTAACACTGACACCAGAGAAAAACTGAACATACAGACGTGGCAAACTTCGTTGGAAAGCCAGGGTCATAGAGACATAGAGACATACAGCACAGAAACACCCTGTGGTCCAACACGCCTGTACCAAACAGTAAAAAGACATCTGGGTGTTGTTGTACACCAGTCAATGAAGGTAAGCATGCAGGTACAGCAGGTAGTAAAGAAGGCTAATAGCATGCTGGCCTTCATAACAAGAGGGATTGAGTATAGAAGCAAAGAGGTTCTTCTGCAGCTGTACAGGGCCCTGGTGAGACCACACCTGGAGTACTGTGTGCAGTTCTGGTCTCCAAATTTGAGGAAAGACATTCTGGCTATTGAGGAAGTGCAGCATAGGTTCACGAGGTCAATTCCTGGAATGGCGGGACTACCTTACGCTGAAAGACTGGAGCGACTGAGCTTGTATACCCTAGAGTTTAGAAAACTGAGAGGGGATCTGATTGAGACATATAAGAATATTAAAGGATTGGACACGCTAGAGCCAGGAAACATGCTTCCGCTGATGGGTGAGTGCCAAACCAGAGGACATAGCTTAAAAATACAGTGTAGACCATTTAGGACAGAGATGAGGAGAAACTTCTTCAGCAGGGAGTGGTGGCTGTGTGGAATGCTCTGCCCTAGAGGGCAGTGGAGGTCCAGTCTTTGGATTCATTTGAGAAAGAGTTGGATAGAGCTCTCAAGGATAGTGGAATCAAGGGTTATTGAGATAAGGCAGGAACAGGATACTGATTAAGGATGATCAGCCATGATCATATTGAATGGTGGTGCAGGCTCAAAGGGCAGAATGGCCTACTCCTGCACCTATTGTCTATGTTCCAAATCATTCAAATCCCATTTGCCAGCATTAGCCATTTTCCATTTAAACCCTTCCTATTCATATCCCCATTCAGATGCCTTTTTAAATGTTGTAATTGTACTTTCCTCCACCACTTGTGCCATCCTCTGGGTTAATAAATTGCCCTTTTGGTCAGTTTTACACCTGCCCCTCTCCCCCACCCTGAACCAATTACCCTCCCATTCTGGACTCCCCCACCCCAGGGAAAAGACCTTGCCTATTTACCCTATCCATGCTCTTCATGATTTTATAAACCTCTATAAGGTCACACTTCAGCCTCCGACGCTCCAGGGAAAACAGCCCCAGCCTGTTGAGCCTCTTTCTATAGCACAAATCCTCCAACCCTGGCAACATCCTAGCAAATCGTTTCTGAACCCTTTCATGTTTACAACATCCTTCCAATAGGAGGGAGACACAATATTGCAGAAGTGGCTGTGGTTCTGTTGGATAATGGTGGTTTAATTCCAAAGTGTTAATTCCTCCATGAGAAGGGAATAATCAGCAATGTAGCTGTGAGAGGCCCCTTGTAGAAGAGTGAAGAACTGAGTGAGAGAACATTCCATTCAGATGAAGAGGAACAGAGTTGATTCAGAGACTGGGGACTTCAATCTAAAGCAATGGCAGAAACAAGAACAGGCTGCAACAAATGAGGGAACATTATTGAAAGAAATGACAAACATTTAAATAGCACCAGAAGGAACAGTTGTTCCATCCTGTCTGACAAAATAAAACACGATAAGTGGCCTAGCCACAGCTTACAAGGGACATTAAGGATCGCATTTAGAGGGCGGCACGGTGGCACAGTGGTTAGCACTGCTGCCTCACAGCGCCTGTAGACCCGGGTTCAATTCCGACTCAGGCGACTGACTGTGTGGAGTTTGCACGTTCTCCCCGTGTCTGCGTGGGTTTCCTCCGGGTGCTCCGGTTTCCTCCCACAGTCACAAAGATGTGTGGGTCAGGTGAATTGGCCAAGCTAAATTGCCCGTAGTGTTAGGTAAGGGGTAAATGTAGGGGTAAGGGTGGGTTGCGCTTCGGCGGGTCGGTGTGGACTTGTTGGGCCGAAGGGCCTGTTTCCACACTGTAAGTCTAATCTAATCTAATCTAATCAAAGAAGTGGCGTACGAATTGGCTAAAAATAAAGTAGCAGATCTGAAGACTGGGAGCAGTTCAGGTTTCAGCAAAAGGATTGATGAGAAGGGGAAATGGGGTAAGTGAAGAGGCAAAAAAAGCATTAGTGAAAACAATTACACTTAGAAACAGGCAAAGGTCTCATGTGGAATAAAGAGATGGCAGACCAATTCACCACATACGTTGCTCTGATCCTCACAAAGGAGGACACAAGTAACATCCCCAAAATGTTGGGGAACACATGGTCCATTGAGAGCAGAACTGAAGGAAATGAGCAGTTGTGTATAAATGGTGTTGGGGGAAATTGATGGGATTAAAAGTTTACAAATCCCCAGCATCTGGTGATCCAAACGCCAGACTATGGCCCAAGTCATCCAATTGTCAAATCTTGAGCTGACCTTAGCAGGACTTATACACTTAATGGTAAGGTCCCAGGGAGTGTTGCTGAACAAAGTGACCTTGGAGTGCAGGTGTATAGCTCCTTGAAAGTGGAGTTGCAGGTAGATAGGATAGTGAAGGTGTTTGACATGCTTTCCTTTATTAGTTGGAGTATTAATTAATGGAGTTAGGATGTCAGGTTGTGGCTGTACAGGACATTGGTTAGGCCACTTTTGGAATATTGCATGCAATTCTGGTCTCCTTCCTATCGGAAGGATGTTGTGAAACTTGAAAGGGTTCAGAAAAGGTTTACAAAAATGTTGCTACGTTTGGAGGATTTGAGCTATAGGGTGAAGTTGAATAGGCTGGGGCTGTTTTCCCTGAAGCATTGGAGACTGACCTTATAGAGAGGTTTATAAAATCATAATCATGGATAGGATAAATAGACAAAGTCTTTTCCCTGGGGTGGGGACATCCAGAACTAAAGGGCATAGGCTTAGGGTGAGAGGGGAAAGATATAAAAGAGACCCAAGGGACAACTTTTTCACTCAGAGGATGGTGCATGTGTGGAATGAGCTGCCAGAGGAAGTGGTAGAGGCTAGTACAATTGCAACATGTAAAAGGCATCTGGATGGGTATATGACTAGGAAGGGTTCAGAGGGATATGGGCTAGCTGCTGGCAAGTGGATTTAGATTAGGTTGGGATATATGGTTAGCATGGATGAGTTGGACTGAAGGGTCTGTTTCCATGCTATGATGTTTGTCTTGAGTTTCCCATCTGAAACTTGCATCATCCTATAAAAGAAATGTCCAAAAGACATCACTGTGCGCACAAGATGGAAAAAAGACTGAGGGGACAGTTCAACTTTCTACAGAACACTTTTCCTATCCACTTGCTAAATGTATTAAATTCGAATCCTACATATTATCCCTCCCCCTGCATTGAAATTCAAATCCATCCTCATGTCTTTCCTCCACTCCTGGTGTTCGCCCTTTTCTCTTGTCTACAAACTGAAACTAACACCAACACGTCAATGCCCTCCTGGTCATTGCCATCTCGGAAACACCCACATCCTGTTCCAGTGGCACAAATTATCACATTAATTCACCTCAAATTCACAACCCATCTAAGTATTGTTTTTTTCTGGACCTGTCTCCCACTTCCTTTTCCTGTTTTAAGGGCACACAGACCGAGCTCAGGGCCAGGTCTCCCAGAGAGTGAGATGAGGAAATTCTCATTGACACAAAGGATGCCCGAGGTTGGAATTACCTCCCGGAAATGACGGCGAACGGTGCCTTCACCAAGATGGCCGCCCGCCAGCCCGGCCCAAAGACAACTTCCGCCTGACCCTCACAAAGATGGCCGTCGGTTGCCCGGGCAACCCGAGGGGTCCTTCGCCGGTGAAGTAAACAGTGGGCCTGGGCGGCTTTTATTGGAGACCCGAGGAGTTTATAAATCCCACCCCCCTCCCCCGGTTCCCAATCCTACCCTGTCTCACCATCTCTCCCCGGGGGCAGGAGCCAGGTCTTGGCGCTTGGGCCTGGTGACCTCCCCCGGGATGTCTCTGAGACCTGTCCGTGTTCTGAAGAAGGATCCCCGGACCCGGAACGCGCTGCTGGACCCAGCGGTTTCGGTCCTTGTTCCTTCGGCCGCCGTCCGGCTGCGGGAGCTACACTGCACATGCGCCAGCTCGTATAGGGGCGGGGTCATAAAGAGTGACGTCTTCGCCAGTTTAGGGGGCGTGGTTGGAGGAGTCCTCCAAGAATTCGGACACAATAGGGGGCGGGGCGATAGTTGTGCCCGCCCCCGCCCCTAAAAGTTGGGTTTCTTTTGGGTTCGAAGGTAGTTTTTTTTATTCAATTTTCAGCCTGTTCAGAAGTGAGCAGAATGGATTCTTTCTTGATTACAATGTTTTATTAAAATGCCTATTAAATTTTAAAATTTATTAAAAGTGATAAGTGCTAACTTAGCCTGGAGTGCGTCTTTTTAAGAGCAAAAAGAAATTGTTGTTATCTGGGTCTGCAGATTTTGGATGAGCAAAAATGGCCTTTAGTATAGCGATATATTCTTCCTGTCGGAAATGAGAGATTAGGGAGAGTTTCCATGTTACTGAGGATTGTCTGCAGCAAGTGTCCTTGGTCACGAATCCTATCAGATCGACTGGATCTGTTGGAGCAAAAGTTCGAGGCAATGAGGAATTCACAAGAGCTAGGGGGTGTAATAGATACTTATAGGAAGTGAGAAAAGCTGCAGATACAGTCAGATAGATGGAGTAACACCAGGAAAGGTAGGAGAGGTAAACAGTTAGTGCAGGAATCTTCTGTGGCTATACCCGTTTCAAACAAGTATACTGGTTTGGAAAATGTATGGGGTGATGGACTCCCAGCGGAACGTGGCATGAACAGCCAAGTTTCTGGTATTGAGACAGGCTCTAATGTAATGAGGGGCATGCTGGGGTCCAAGTGTTCGATTGTGACAGGGGACCCTCTAGTCAGATGCACAGACAGACATTTCTGCAGCCAGCAGCGAATAATCGAATGGTGTGTTGCCTCCCTCGTGCCAGGATCAAGGATGTCTCGGAGAGGGTGCAGAATATTCCAAAAGGGGAGAGGGACAAGCAGGTCGTCATTGTACACACTGGAACCAATGACATCGGAAGGGAAAAAGATGAGATTCTGAAGGGTCAAAGAAAATTAGGCAGGAATTGAAATAAGAAGGTCCTCGAGGGTCGTAATACCTGGGTTACTCTCGGTGCTATAAGCTAGTGAGGGTAGGAATAGGAGAATAGAGAAGATGAATATATGATTGAGGACCTTGTTCAGGGGAGAAGGGCTCACATTTTTGGATTGTTGGATTCTCTTCTGGGGTAGAAGTGATGTGTACAAGAAGGACAGATTGCACCTGAATTGGAAGGGGACTAATATACTGACAGGGAGATTTGTGAGAGCTGCTCATGAGGTTTTAAACTAGTTAGGTGGGAATAGTGAGGAAAGAGATCAATCTGAGACTGGTACAATTGGGAAAAGGAGTGAGTCAAGCAGTCAGGGTAGGTAGGGACAAAGCAGAGAACAAGTTAGGATTGGTAAATTGAACTGAATTTACTTCAATGCAAGAGGCCTAACATGAAATGCAGATGAAGTCAGGGCATGGGATATGACAGCAATCACAGAAACGTGGCTCAGTGATGGACAGGACTGGCAGCTTAATGTTCCACAATACAAATGCTATAGGAAGGGTAGAAAAGGGGGCAAGCGAGGTGGGGAGTGGTGTTTTTGATAAGGGTTGGTATTACAGCTGTATTTAAGCAGAATATTCTTGGGAATACATCCAGGAAAGTTATTTGGGTGGAACTGAAATGAGAGGGATAATCACCTTATTGGGATGGTATTATATACCCCCCTAAGAGTCAGCGGGAAATTGAGAAACAGATTTGTAAGGAGATTTCAGTTATCAGTAAGAATAATACGGTGGTTATGGTGGGGGACTTTACATCTTTGTCCCCTCACATTAAACTAATGTCCTCTAGTTCTTGACTCCCCCGCCCCAGGAAAATACTTTGTCTAATTTACCCTGTCCATGATTTTATAAACTTCTACACAGTTACCCCTTAGCCTCTGATGCTCCAGAGAAAATAGCTCCATCCTCTTCAGCCTCTCCCTATAGCTCAAACCTTGTTCATCTTTTCTGAACCCTTTCAAGTTTCACAACATCCTTCCAAAAGGAAGGAGACCAGAATTGCATGCAATATTCCACAAGTGACTTAACCGAGGTGTGATACAGCTGAAACATGACCTCCCAACTCCTATACTCAACACTCTGACCAATAAAGGAAAGCATACCTTCTTCACTATCCTATCTACCTGCAACTCCACTTTTAAGGAGCTATGAACCTGCACTCCAAGATCTCTTTGTTCAGTAACACTCCCCTGAACCTTACCATTAAATGTATAAGTCCTGCTCTGATTTGCTTTTCCAAAAATGCAGCCCCTCACATTTATCTAAATTGAACTCCATCTGCCACTCCTCAGCCATTGGCCCATCTGATCAAGATCCCGTTGTAAATTTGAGGTAACCTTGCTCGCTGTCCACTATACCTCCAATTTTGGTGTCATCTGCAAACTCACTAACTATACCTCCTATGTTCACATCAAAATAATTTACGTAAATTATGAAAAGTAGTGAATCCAGCACCGATCCTTGTGGCACTCCACTGGTCACAGTCCTCAAGTCTGAAAACCTACCCTCCACCACCACCCTCTGCCTTTTACCTTTGAGCAAGTTCTCCTTGTGTTCCATGAGATCTAACCTCGAACACCTTACTGAAGTCCACATAGATCACATCCACCACTCTATCCTCATCAATCCTCTTTGTTACTTCTTCAAAAAACTCAATCAAGTTCATGAGACATGATTTCCCATGCACAAAGCCATGTTGACTATCCCTAATCAGTCCTTGCCTTTCCAAATGTGTAAATACTGTCCCTCAGGATTCCTTCCAACAACTTGTCCACCACCGACATCAGTCTTATTGGTCTATAGTTCCCTGGCTTGTCCTTACTGCCCTTCTTAAACAGTGGCACCATGTTAGCCAACCTAAGTCTTCTGGCACCTCACCTGTGACTATCAATGATACAAATATCTCAGCAACTTCCCTCGCTTCCCACAGAGTTCTCGGGTACACATGATCAGGTCCTGGGGATTTATGCATTTCAAGACATCCAGCACCACATCCTTTCTAATATGAACATTTTTCAAGATGTCACCATCTATTTGACTACATTCTATATCTTCCATGTCCTTCTCCACAGTAAACACTGATGCAAAATACTCATTTATTATCTCCCCCATCTCCTGCGGATCCACAGAAAGGCCACCTTGCTGATCTTGGAGGGGGCCTATTCTCTCCCTAGTTACCCTTTTGCCCTTAATGTATTTGTAAAACCCTTTGGATTCTCCTTCACCATATGCGCCAAAGCTGTGTCTTTTTGCCCTCCAGGAGTACAGGAGTTGGGAGATTGTGTTTCTGCTCCTATGTCTGATGGTCTCTTGCTGTCCTGGACACAGAGTGAGAATTGGGAGCAGTAGTAGGCTATTTGGTCTTTCAAGCCTGCACCAGCATTGAACAGATGATAAATGGATATGGATCTCCCTACATAGCGGTGCAGAGGCTGGGACTACTTTCACTTGAGCACAGGTAACCTTACAGAGGTTTATAAAATCATGAGGGGTGTAGATGAGGTGAACATTTAAAAGATATTTGGATAAGTACATGAATAGGAAAGGTTCAGAAGGGATACGGGTCAAACACAGGCAGCTGGGACTAGTTTAGTTTGTGAATATAGTCAGCATGGACTAGTTGGGCTGAAGGGGTCTGTTTCTGTGCTCGGCGAAAGTGAGGACTGCAGATGTGGGAGATCAGAGCCATGATTAGAGTGGTGCTGGAAAAGCACAACAAGTCAGGCAGCATCCGAGGAGCAGGAAAATCAACATTTCGGGCAGGAGGGGCTGCCTCATTGAATGACCCCCTAACGTGGGTGGCAAGGTGGCACAGTGGTTTGCACTGCTGCCTCACAGCGCCAGAGAGCTGGGTTCAATTCCTGCCTCAGGTGACTCTCTATGTGGAGTTTGCACGTTCTCCCCGTGTCTGCGTGGGTTTCTTCGCACAATCCAAAAATGTGCTGGTTAGGTGAATTGGCCATGCCTGAAGAAGGGCTCGTGGCTGAAACATCAACTCTCTTGCTCCTCGGATGCTGCCTGACCTGCTGTACTTTTCCAGCACCACTCTTTTCGACTGAACTGCACTGGGAAACATTGGGCGAGATAGAAGGATATTGTATGGAGGAAAAAAGTTGAGAGAAAGAGAGAGAGAAGGAAAGAGAGAGACTCAAGGTCCAACTTTCGCATTCAGACAATAAGGCGACTCTGATTGGCAGGAGGACCCATCCCCTTCCGGTCCTCCAGGTCGTCCTATTGGTTCGTCAAAAGAAGGTCGCGCGCCCTTTCTGCGGTCAGCGAGAAGCATGTGCAGTGCTTGCTGACACCGAAGATCATGCGCAGTATTCCCTGTGGAGATGCTAGTGTTACTGACAGATTTTAAGTGTCCAAATGCTAATAGGAGTTCAAAAGTCATTTTTTTTTATTCCCCCATTGGCTCAACATTGTATTCTTTTCGCATTTTAATGGCTACTCAACTTTTGTATGTCTTTTCCCCAGGGTAGGGAGAGTTCAGAACTAGAGGGCATAGATTTAGGGTGAGACCAGAAAGATTTATGAGACACCTAAGGGACAACCTTTTAACACAGAGGGTTTACTTCTGTTGATGTAAATATTGTTGTAAATCTTAGCTGGGTAATTTAACCTGAAGTTTATCTATTCAAAATGCTATTTATTTTTATTTTGAAACTTATTTTACAATTCCAAACCTATTTTAATATTCTAAAAGGAAGCCCAGCCAGTTCTGAAGAGGAGTAACACTGGACTCAAACTCTCTCTCTCCCCACAGAACAGTTCTTCCTAGCCCTATCAGAGATTAAAGACAGTAAGTACCAAAAACTTTCATGTACTTACCCCCACACTCGTGGCCCCTCAACTATTCCAGAATCTTCCACAGGCCTGTCGGACGCCATTACACATGTGGCCTCCACAGCGCCCGCGGCACCAAAGGCCGCCGCCGACCGTGATGTCACTTCCGCCCCCACCGACCTCGGAGCCCCGCGATCGCCGCCCCTACAACTGCCCCGGTGACCACCACACACACAACCGCTTCCACGATCGCCGACGGACCCGCGACCCACGCGGCCACCGGGAATGACCACCACTCCTCCGTCGCCGCAACCATTTCCGCCCCTCCGGTTGCCGTCGACGCAGCCACTTCCGCCCCCACTGACATCACTAACCTGCAGGAGCACAAATCCTCAGGTTTCCCCGCCCCCACGCCGTCTTTCGTCACTACGCATAACCCCGCCCCCACGCCATCTCCCGTCGCTTCACGTAACCCCGCCCCCACGCTTATTTCCGTCACGACGCATGACCCCGCCCCCACGTCGAGCAACGTCACCACGTCCAACTCCGCCCCTACTTCGATCTCTGTCCCCGCCCCTAACCCCGCCCCCAGCTCCAGCTCCAGCTCCAGTCCCACACCAGGTCCTAGCTCCCAGCCTTGCCGGATTTTCACCATCCCTCCAGATCTCCCCCTCTCTGAGGATGAAAGATCAGTCCTCAGCAGGGGCCTCACCTTCGTTCCCCTACGCCCTCGGATTAATGAGTTCAACACGCGGCGAGATATTGAACAATTCTTCCGCCGCCTTCGCCTCCGTGCCTACTTTCACAACCAAGACTCCCGCCCACCCTCTGACGACCCCTTCTCCCGCCTCCAACACACCCCATCCACCTGGACACCCCGTGCAGGCCTCCTACCCGCCCTCGACCTCTTTATAGCCAACTGCCGCCGTGACATCAACCGACTCAACCTGTCCACCCCTCTCACCCACTCCAACCTCTCACCCTCAGAACGTGCAGCCCTCCACTCCCTCCGCTCCAATCCCAACCTCACCATCAAACCCGCAGACAAGGGAGGCGCGGTGGTAGTTTGGCGCACTGACCTGTATACCGCTGAAGCCAAACGCCAGCTCGCGGACACCTCCTCTTATCGCCCCCCTTGACCATGACCCCACCTCCCACCACCAAACCATCATCTCCCAGACCATCCAGGACCTCATCACCTCAGGGGATCTCCCATCCACCGCCTCCAACCTCATAGTCCCACAACCCCGCACCGCCCGTTTCTACCTCCTGCCCAAAATCCACAAACCTGCCTGCCCCGGCCGACCCATTGTCTCAGCCTGCTCCTGCCCCACCGAACTCATCTCCCAATACCTCGACACGGTCCTGTCCCCTTTAGTCCCAGAACTCCCCACCTACGTTCGGGACACCACCCACGCCCTCCACCTCCTCCAGGATTTTCGCTTCCCCGGTCCCCAACGCCTTATTTTCACTATGGACATCCAGTCCCTGTACACCTCCATCCCCCATCACGAAGGACTCAAAGCCCTCCGCTTCTTCCTTTCCCGCCGCACCAACCAGTACCCTTCCACTGACACCCTCCTTCGACTGACTGAACTGGTCCTCACCCTGAATAACTTCTCTTTTCAATCCTCCCACTTCCTCCAAACTAAAGGAGTTGCCATGGGCACCCGCATGGGCCCCAGCTATGCCTGCCTCTTCGTAGGATATGTGGAACAGTCCATCTTCCGCAACTACACTGGCACCACCCCCCCACCTTTTCCTCCGCTACATCGATGACTGTATCGGCGCTGCCTCGTGCTCCCACGAGGAGGTTGAACAGTTCATCAACTTTACTAACACCTTCCATCCCGACCTGAAATTCACCTGGACTGTCTCAGCCTCCTCCCTCCCCTTCCTAGACCTTTCCATTTCTATCTCGGGCGACCGACTCAACACAGACGTCTATTATAAACCGACTGACTCCCACAGCTACCTGGACTACACCTCCTCCCACCCTGCCCCCTGTAAAAACGCCATCCCATATTCCCAATTCCTTCGTCTCCGCCGCATCTGCTCCCAGGAGGACCAATTCCAACACCGCACAGCCCAGATGGCCTCCTTCTTCAAGGACCGCAGATTCCCCCCAGACGTGATCGACGATGCCCTCCACCGCATCTCCTCCACTTCCCGCTCCTCCGCCCTTGAGCCCCGCTCCTCCAACCGCCACCAAGACAGAACCCCACTGGTTCTCACCTACCACCCCACCAACCTGCGCATACAACGTATTATCCGCCGCCATTTCCGCCACCTCCAAACGGACCCCACCACCAAGGATATATTTCCCTCCCCTCCCCTATCAGCGTTCCGCAAGGACCACTCCCTTCGTGACTCCCTTGTCAGATCCACACCCCCCACCAACCCAACCTCCACCCCCGGCACCTTCCCCTGCAACCGCAGGAAATGTAAAACTTGCGCCCACACCTCCACACTCACTTCCCTCCAAGGCCCCAAGGGATCCTTCCATATCCGCCACAAGTTCACCTGTACCTCCACACACATCATCTATTGCATCCGCTGCACCCGATGTGGCCTCCTCTATATTGGTGAGACAGGCCGCTTACTTGCGGAACGCTTCAGAGAACACCTCTGGGCCGCCCGAACCAACCAACCCAATCACCCCGTGGCTCAACACTTTAACTCCCCCTCCCACTCCACCGAGGACATGCAGGTCCTTGGACTCCTCCACCGGCAGAACACAACTACACGACGGCTGGAGGAGGAGCGCCTCATCTTCCGCCTGGGAACCCTCCAACGACAAGGTATGAATTCAGATTTCTCCAGCTTCCTCATTTCCCCTCCCCCCACCTTGTCTCAGTCGGTTCCCTCAACTCAGCACCGCCCTCCTAACCTGCAATCCTCTTCCTGACCTCTCCGCCCCCACCCCACTCCGGCCTATCACCCTCACCTTGACCTCCTTCCACCTATCCCACCTCCATCGCCCCTCCCCCTAGTCCCTCCTCCCTACCTTTTATCTCAGCCTGCTTGGCTCTCTCTCTCTTATTCCTGATGAAGGGCTTATGCTCGAAACGTCGAATTCTCTATTCCTGAGATGCTGCCTAACCTGCTGTGCTTTGACCAGCAACACATTTGCAACTAATAGTTAGATGGCAGGGAGAGAGAATTCCTCAAGTAGGGCACCATAAGAATCCTGAGAGTGTCCTATTTCTGGTTTACTTCTTCATGAACAAACATTAAACACGAGCACCTATTTATTTTGAATTTGGTTTCATTTTTCTTGTTTGATTCCCTGCTATGACTACACTCTGTGTCTGGATGGTTGACAGGCTGGGAGATTGTGGGTTGGGTCTCAATGTTTTACTCTTCTGGAAGGTGTAAAAGGGGGGTCAAAACTTCAGCAGAGTTGAGAACAGACCAACATCATACTCCGGGGGAACAGGGAGGTCAACAGAGGACAAAGAAATCAGGACCTGAAACCTGAGCTGACACCAGACTATCCTGTGATCAGTGTTTGGATTTGCAATGCCAACCCTCTACCTTTACCTCGCTTCCCATTTGACTACCCCCTCGCTATTGAGGATCCAATCCTTGTCATCCTGAAGCCGTGTCTCTGTAAGGAGTCTCAGATCATAATTATTCACTTCAATGTGTGCAGACAATTTATTCACTTTTGTTACAATGCAGCACACATTCAGACACCATTTTTAGTTTCAATTTTGGTGATCTTTAAAGTCCAGTTTTGATTGCTGGTACATTTACTCTCCTTGTCCCTTTTCTATCACTCTCTGATGTTCATTTTCCACATCACCTCACTGCTCACCAGGCCTGATTTGGATTGGCCGTGCTAAATTGACCAGAGCGTCCAGGGATGTACAGGTTAGGTGGGTTAGCCATGGGAAATGCAGGGTTATAGTTTCATAGTAATAGAAGCAGGAGTAGGCCATTTGGCCCATCCAGCCTGCTCCGCCATTCATTAAGGTCATGGTTGATCGATCCATTGTCTAAGCTCCTCCTCCCTGCATTGTCCCAACCACCCTTCATTCCCCTACCATTGCAAATACCCATTCAACTGTGTCTTGAATATATTTAATGAAGCTGCCTCTACTGCTTCCTTGACCAGAGAATTCCATAGATTCACTACTCTCCGGGATAAGCAAATTGTCCTCATCTCTGTCCGAAATCCACTCCCTCTGACCTTGAGGCCTAGTTTCACCCACCAGCAGAAATGACTCGATAGGGTAGGGCTTCATCTCCACAGTGCAATCAATTCCCACTTTCCAACAAAATCCCAGATGTCCTCACTCACTCAGTTGCTGGCTCACAAATGAAAGATTTCATTTTAACTTCTTCTGATCCCATTAAAGGCAAAATATCCTTGAAAGCTGCTCTGCAAGTCCAGTCTTCACAACCACATTTCTGCTTTCACCAAAGATGATTAGAGTCATATGGCACAGAAACAGATCAGTCATCCCAACTCGTCTATGCCGACCAAATATCCTAAATTAATCGCGTCCCATTTGCCAGCATTTGGCCCACATCCCTCTTAACCCTTCCTAGTCACGGACCCAGCCAGGTGCCTTTTAAATGTTGTCATTGCACCAGCCTCCACCACTTCCTCTGGCAGCTTGTTCCATACATTCACCACCCTCTGTGTGAAGAAGTTGCCCCTCACTTCCCTTTCCCCATTTACCTTAAACCTGTGCCCATCTTAGTTCTGGACTCCCATAAGCTGGGGAAAAGACCTTGGGTGTTCACCCCATAAACCTGTTAGGTCACCATTCAGCCTCCGATGTGCCAAGAATATATCCTGGTCTATTCAGATTCTTCCTGTAGCTCAAACCCTCCTACTCTGGCAACAGACTCACAAATCTTTACCAATCCCTTTCAAAGTTGCACAACACATTTCCTGTAGCAGGGAGACCAGAACTGAATGCAGTATTCCAAAGATGGTCCAAATAATGACCTGTACAGCCGCAACATGAGCACCCAACTCATCTACTCAATGCTTTGACTAATAAAAGAAAGCATCCCAAATGCCTTCTTCACTATCCTGTCTACCTGTGACTCCACTCTCAAGGAACTATGAACCTGCACTCCAAGGTCTCTGTGTTCTGCCACACTCCCCTTAACGGTGTCAGTTCTGCCTGGATTGTTTGACCAAAATGCAAACCTGACATTTCTCCAAATTCAACTCCATCTGTCACTCCTTGGCCCATCAGCCCATCCAGTCAATTCTAATTTATAGTGAACTCACTTTCCTCTCTTATTCCCCAGAAGCTGAAAATCTCCATCCCACACACACTCCGTCCATTCTCACTTTGCTGACCCTAATCCCTGCTGTACCTCATCCTGAAGGGTCTGGTTCATGCTGATTAACAGGCCCACACTCAGGAGGGGGGAGGGTCTAATTGAAACATACAGAATCTTGAACAGCCTGGACAGAGTGGAAGTTGGGAAGATATTTCCATTGGTTGGAGGGACTAGAACCAGTGGGCACAGCCTTAGAGTAAAGGGAAGATCTTTCAGAATGGACGTAAGGAGAAACTTCTGCAGCCAGAGAGTGGTGAATCTATGGAATTCACTGCCACAGAAGGCTGTGGAGGCCAGGTCACTGAGGATATTTAAGACTGAGATAGAGATGTTCTTGAGTATCAAGGCAATGGAGGGTTACGGGGACAAAGTGGGAGAATGTGATTGAGAAACTTATCAGTCATGATTGAATGATGGAGCAGACCTGATGGGCTGAATGGCCTAAATTTCTGCTCCAATGTCTTATGTTCTCTTGCTGTTCTGGACAGTGAGAGAGAATTGGAAGCAGGAGTAGGCCATCTGGTCTTACAAATCTGCACCAACATTCAAAGGATTAGTTGTGATTCTGCCAACATCTATATGAATAGGTTGGGACTTGTTCAATGGACCACAGGAGGTTGAAAGGTGACCGTACAGAGGTTTATAAAATCATGAGGGGGATAGATGAGGTGACCGCCAGGTATTGTTTCCCTAGGGTGGGTGGTTCAAGATTAGGCAGCAGATTTGAAGGCGAGAGGAGAAAGATTTCAAAAAGGCAGGAGGGGCACCTTTTTTTCAACACAGAGAGTAGTTAGTGTGTGGAGTAAATGTCCAAAGGAAGTGGTGGATGCAGGTACAGTAACAATATTTAAAAGACATTTGGATAAGTACATGAATAGGAAAGGTTCAAAGGGAATTGGGCCAATCTAGGTGGGACTAGTTTAGTTTGTGAATAAGGTCAGCATTGGCTAGATGGGCTGAATGGTCTGTTTCTGTGCTGTATGACCCTATAACTGTTCTGTACTGGTCTTAAAATCATTTTAGATTAGATTAAGATTAATTACAGTGTGGAAACAGGCCGTTCGGCCCAACATGTCCACACCGACCCGCCAAAGCGCAACCCACCCATTCCCCTACATTTACCCCTTATCTAACACTACGGGCAATTTAGCATGGCCAATTCACCTGACCTGCACATTTTTGGACTGTGGGAGGAAACCGGAGCACCCGGAGGAAACCCACGCTGACACGGGGAGAATGTGCAAACTCCACACAGTCAGTCACCTGAGTCAGGAACTGAACCCGGGTCTCTGGCGCTGTGAGGCAGCAGTGCTAACCACTGTGCCACCATGCCGCCCACTTTTCTTGCTTTCCCCCATAAACATCCACTTCTTTGTTGTTCTAAAATCAGATGAATTCAGCCTTGAATATATTCAATGACCCCCAAACTGCAGAGAGACATTCTCACTTCTGAGCTCAAGTCCTTTTGCTAATATAACACTTGCCGTGCTGATTGCTTGCTGCACCTGTCTGACAACTGGCAGTGACTGGTGTAGGAGGACGCTGAGGCCCCTTGGTATGTCCACACATCATTCCTAATAAAGGGCTCGTGCCCGAAATGTCAACTCTGCTGCTCCTTGGATACTACCTGACCTACTGTGCTTTTCCAGTACCACACTTTGACTCTGGTCTCCACCATCTGCAGTTCTCACTTTCTCCACATCCCACTCCATCACCAATTAAACAATATACCGCCTTTCTGCTTTTATTTCCACAGAAAGGCTCTAACTTCACATTGTGGTACTGCATTTGCCATGTGTTTGTCAATGGTGGTCTTCTCTACATCGGGGAGACTGAGCATAAACTCGGGGAACGGTTCACCGAGCATCGCAGCTGGGTCCACAGAGTCCAACCGGACCTCCCAGTCACCATCCATTTTAATTCCCCTTCCCACTCCATTCCTGACATGACCATCTTTGGCCTCCTCCGTTGCCACACCAGACCAAACCACAACTTGGAGGAACAACACCTCATCTCCCGCCTGTGCAACCTACAGCTCGAAGGACTCAACATTGAGTTCTCCAATTTCAAATAACTTCACTTCCCATCCCCAACTACCTTCAAAGCCCCGACCCCTCATTTCCAATCCTCCCTGCCACCAACCAGTTTCCTTCATCCCCTTGACCAACCAGGTCATACCCTCGGCCTGTCTTCACCTATCCTCACTTCACCACACTGCCCCTTACACCCCCTTTATCTGCATCTCCCCCTACACCCATTCCCAGTCCTGAAGAAGGGTTACAGCCGAAACGTCGACTTCTCCATCTCCTGATGCTGCCTGGCTTGCTGTGTTCTTCCAGCCTCCTGCCTGTCTATTTTGCCAATTGAGTCACAGACTCAGACCAATGTTTCCAGACTCTGTCTCCTCCCGGTTTCACTCCCTTTGCTTTCAGTTGCTGCAAGTCAACAATTGAACACCACAGTGGAAAAAGAAATGGAAAAGGGGGCAAGAAAAGAGAGTGCCGTGCTCACAGATCTTGGACAGAGGAAGGAATTTACAGTCAGGGTGAAGCTCAATCTTCATTCAGAGACAGGAGCAGAAATAGCAGCTTCAGAAGCTCATGGTCCAACCTCCGCATTGAGACAATAGGAGGGCTCTGATTGGCAGGAAGACCAGGCTCCTTCCGGTCCTTCAGGGTTTCCCAAAGGTTCGTCTCCCTGTCCATCAGAGCGACGAGGGGCGGGGCCCCAAATCGATTTCACACATGCGCACCATCAACACTGCTCACGGCCAATAGAACGGTTTAATGATCGCATGGGATTGTGGGTGCTACATCAGCCATTAAAGAGATGAACTCAAGTGTCCCATATGCCCTCTTAACCGTCCTTTTTCGTATGTTGGTGACGTATACGTCAGGAACTAATCTTTAATCGATATTAGATTGATACACTGAGTGAAACACTGTAGGCATTCAACTCTAAACACTATTTCCAATTTGGTGTCAGTGCAGCACTCTTTATTTGTCCTCACATCAGGACAGAATCAAAGCCCTATATCTGTTCCACCTGAACCTCGATTTTTGTTTAGTTTGTGGGTTCCAAATCTCTGTTTCAATCATTTATTAAAAGTTACTCATGGTACATGTACATCGCTGGCTGGCCAGCATTTAGTTCCCTTGAGAAGGTGGTGGTGACCCGCCTTCTTCAACTGCTGTGATCCATAATGGAACGGTGAACCACAATGTCCTTGGGTGGGAATTCCAAGATATAGACCCAGGGACACTGAAGGAACAGCAATATGTTTCCCAAGTCAAGATGGTGAGTGGATTGGAGGGGTACTTGCAAGAGGTTGTGTTCCCAAGTATTTGTGGGCGGCACGGTGGTTAGCACTGCTGCCTCACAGCGTCAGAGACCCGCGTTCAATTCCCGCCTCAGGCGACCCACTCTGTGGAGTCTCCCCGTGTCTGCGTGGGTTTCCTTCGGGTGCTCCGGTTTCCTCTCACAGTCCAAAGATATGCTGGTCATGCTAAATTGCCCGTAGTGTTAGGTAAGGGGTAAACGTAGGAGTACGGGTGGGTTGCGCTTCGGTGTGGACTTGTTGGGCCAAAGGGCCTGTTTCCACCCTGTAAGTAATCTAATCTATCTGTTATCTGTTCTTTGGTGAATTTCCATGGTACATCTTGTACACCGTACATATTCCTGCTTCTTAACAGTGGGCAGAGGGAGTGGATGTATGTGGAGATGGTGCCAATCAAGCAGGAAACTTTGTTCTGGATGGTATCAAGCTTTTTGAATGTTGTTGAAGCTGCACCCATCCAAGCTGGTGGGAGAGTAGTCCATTACACTGCTGACTTGTGTTTTGTAGAAGATGGACAGGGTTTGGGGAGTCAGAAGGTGAGTGACTCGCCACAGTATTCCTGACCTGTTGCCTGTTCTTGTTGCCATTGTGTCTGTGATTAGTCTAGTTGAGTTTCTGGTCAATGGCAAACCCCAAGGATGTTGATAGTGGGGTGTTTAGTGACAGTAACACTGTTGAATATCACGGGGCAGTGGTCAGATTATCTCTTTTGGGGATGAGTCATTGTTTGGCATTGGGGTGGCATTCATGTTACTTGCCATTCATCAGCCCATTGGATATTGTTAAGATCTTGTTGCATTTCAAACTGAACTGCTTCAGTTTGTGAGGAGTTGTGAACTGTGCTGCACATTGTGCAATTATTGGCGAATATCTCCATCTCTGACCTTATGATGGAGGAAGGTCATTGATGAAGATGGTTGAGCCTAAGACACTACCCTATGAATTCCTGCAGAGTTGTCCTGGAACTGAGATGACTGACCTCCAACAACCAAAGCCATCTCTCTATATGCCAGATATACCTTAACACTTAAGATACACAATAATATCCCCCATTCTCTCTCCTATCCCCCATTCTCTCTCCCCTCCCCCATTCTCTCTCCCCTTCCCCATTCTCTCCCATTCCCCCATTCTCTCTCCCCTTCCCCATTCTCTCTCCCCTTCCCCCATTCTCCCTCCTCTTTCCCCCATTCTCTTTCCCTTTCCCCCATTCACTCTCCCCTCCCCATTCTCTCTCCCCTCCCCATTCTCTCCCCCTCTCCCCATTCTCTCTCCCCTCTCCCCATTCTCTCTCCCCTCCCCATTCTCTCTCCCCGTTCCCCATTCTCTCCACCCTCTCCCCCATTCTCTCTCCCCTCCCCCATTCTCTCCCCCTCTCCCCATTCTCTCTCCCCTCTCCCCATTCTCTCTCCCCTCCCCATTCTCACTCCCCTTTCCCCCATTCTCTGCACCCTCTCCCCCATTCTCTCTCCCCGCCCCCAATCTCTTTCCCTTTCCCCCATTCTCTCTCCCCTCTCCCCATTCTCTCTCAACATGGATAGGGTGAATACCCAAGTTACTTTCACCAAAGTAGAAAAGTCCAAAACTAGAAAGCACATGTTTGAGGTGAGGGGGAATTTTAAAAGGCATTTGGATGGGTACATGAAAAGGAAGGTTTTGAGAGACATGAGCCACATGCAGGCAAATTGGAAGTAGATTAATTTAGGATATCTGTTTGGCCGAACAACTTGGATCAAACAGTCTGTTACTGTGCTGTATGACTCTAATCTTCTTCGGTGAAAGCAGAGGTGTGATTGTGAAGGCTAGAGTTTCAGAGCAGCTTTCAAAGATGTTTTGCCCTTAATGGGAGCAGAAGACGTTACAATGAAATCCTGCATTTGGCGCGCATTTCTGCTTGATTGCAAAAGTGTCCGGTACTTGCAAGATTGTAATAAATTGTTCTTGTTTCCAAGGCTTTGTCTCAGGCTGATTGATTTGGGAGTGAGTTCTGTTTCTCACATTTTTACCTATGTCGTTGGTACCTATGTGGACCATGACTTGGAGCTGGAAACCCTCTCCCTTCAGGACCCCAAAGATACGATCCAAGACATCACGCACCCTGACACCTGGGAGGCAACACACCAACCGCGAGTCGTGTTCGTTCCCAACAAACCCTCTACCTGACCCTCTAACTATCAAGTCCCCAATGACTAACATTCTCCTCCTTTCCCTCCTTCCCTTCTGGTGCAACAGGGACAGGCTCTGTGCCAGAGCCCTGGGCCCCAGTGCATACCCCTGGTAGGTCGTTTTCCCCCCTCAACAGTACACACTGATTTATACAGCAGGAAGGAAATAAAAATAAGTCGTCCCTCCTCTCCCAGGAACCTCTGCTCTCCGACTACAAATTTAAAACCTCAAATCAGTGACTCCCCGCTCCTGGGTTGCTGCTGCTGCTGCCGCTGAAAAACAGAAAATGTCACCTTTTTTTGTGGTTAGCACTGCTGCCTCACAGCGCCAGAGATCCGGGTTCAATTCCCCTCCCACGTCCGTGTATGTTTCCACCCACAGTCCAAAGACCTGCAGGTTAGGGAGAATTGGCCACGCTAAGTTACCCCGTAGTGTTAGGTGACAGGGAATGGGGCTGGGTGTTTTGCTCTTCGGCGGGTCGGTGTGGACGTGTTGGGCCGAAGGGCCTGTTTCCACACTGTAGGGAATCTGATCTAAAGTTCTGGAATTGATATATTGATGAACTGAAACCCGCAACCATTCTAAAAGACTCAGCAGCGGTCCAGGTTTGTTCACAATATTGCAATTTGCAATTAATTCTGTGTCTTATGATCTTGCAGCACAGCTCCCGGCAGAAGGAGCAGCGCTGCAGGAGCTAGTGCTTCCAAATACACCTGGGGAGGCGGGGTTTACCAGGAGGGGCGGGGTTTAGCCTGGGTCGGTTTTTAGCGGGAGGGCGGGGCGTGTCTCGTGAGAGGGTCGCGCGCTAGTTGGCGGGGCGAGGCTCAGCGGGCAGTGCGGTGCGTGTAGCCTGAAGGTGCGTGACTTTGTGGGCGGTTGCGCGAGGGGGAAGGGGGCGTGGTTTTGACTCGCGGGGGGATCGCGGCGAAGTGGCGGGGTTTGGTGCTCGGAGGGAGAAAAAGGTTTGTTTCCATGAGGCGGGACTTTGTCCCGAAGGGGCGGGGCTTACGTGCAGCGTTTGGAAGGGGCGGGGCTTACGTGCCGCGTTAGGAAGGGGCGGGGTTTATGTGTCGCGGCGGAGGGGGCGTGGCCATCCCCGAAACCGGAAGTGTGCCCGCGGCCTGTTTCCTCAGCAAGTAAGGTAAAGCTTTATCAATATTTCCTTTTACAGAGTTGGTATTTAATAACCAGTAATGGCTACTCAATATCATCATAACGTCCCAAAATGCAATTCATTTCAATCCATTGCAGATAAGCACTAAGGGTTAATTTTCAATGGGATTCAACAGCCTCAGCACTAAAATGGTCTCACAAGGGAACGGCTGTGAATGTTATTACTTGGTGTCCTGTTCACACAGATTCACCGATGCTGAGGCAAACCTTCTTAATTACCTTACAGCATCCTGGTGTCCCTATCTTTAAGTTCTCTCCTCTTTCTGAGCCTTCCTGCCTGTTTATTTTCTGGTGCAGTAAATGTATTCAACAATTGAGCATTACATTTTAGTCTGAATGTTTAATGACAAGTTTTAAGGCTATAGACTTTATCACCCAGATACCCACACCCTCATTCCTCCCTTTGATTGCATCGTGATCACTTAAAGAGAAGGCTAGTCCAAACAAATGCCCTTCAAGGTGGTCCAGCCATCAACATCCTGTAGAGCGGCACCACCATCTTCGCAGCTAATCTGGTCATATTTATCATCGCCATCAACACATGTGGGTGAGCCATCGGATTGCAAAAGGAACATCTTCTGGGGCAAATCTATATCACTAAGGGACCTCATAATCTTAGCAATTAAACACCTAGCAAGAGCAATACCGACAAACAGAAGAAAAGTATTCTACCATACATAGCTAAATTGATCAGCCAATTGGACCATGAGCCCAACTGCAGTTTCCCCAACCGGTCCCTTCAGTAATTCTGTCAAGGAATACCTGGATCTCCTTCTTGTATCTTGTTGTGGTTCTGTTCGCCGAGCTGGGAATTTGTGTTGCAAACGTTTCGTCCCCTGTCTAGGTGACATCCTCAGTGCTTGGGAGCCTCCACATCGCTTCTGTGATGTTTCCTCCGGCATTTATAGTGGTTTGTCTCTGCTGCTTCCGGTTGTCAGTTCCAGCTGTCTGCTGCAGTGGCCGGTATATTGGGTCCAGGTCAATGTGTTTGTTGATAGAATCTGTGGATGAGTGGCATAAATGATATCTGGGCAGGTTGAGACAAAGGGTCTGTTTTCGTGCTGTGTGACTCTAATTGTCTTCAGTGAAAGCAGAAGTGTGGTTGTGAAGGCTGGACTTTCAGAGCATGTTTTGCCCTGACTGGTAGCAGAAGAGTTTGACTGAAGTGTGTTGGTGTTAATGCCTTGTTGTTTCATTTTGCTCCCACCTTCCTGGGGTCGTTAACCATTTTGTGTCTGGTCCTTCCTCAAGAAGCTACATTGCAGGTTTACCCTGAATTGACACACTTTTTTTTGCTTCTCAGAATCAGACCTGCTCACTCTCAGCAGGATCCCAGTGTTGTGGAAGATACTAACTTTCAGGTGGAGGTATCCAAAATTCAGAGAGTTGTCAGTTTTGATCTTTTTGCTTTTTCTGCCCCTGTAAGATCCTGAATCAGCACCTTCAGGGGAATTAGTTAGAGCGGAGTGAGAACAGAGGGAGAGAGAGAGGGATGGTGCTTTCAATTTTGTGGAACAACAAAAGAATATTCCACAGAAAATAGAGTTGCTTGTTCTGAATTTCTACCCTGCACTGATAGTGATGACTTTTGTAATCTCTTTTTGCAGAGTATTTGAAAATCTGAAGACTGAAGTTTCAAAATCAATGGATGAAGGGCTTATGCCCGAAACATTGACTCTCCTGCTCCTCGGATGCTGCCTGACCTGCTGTGCTTTGCCAGTGCCACATTTTTCGACTGACTCTCCAGTGTCTGCAGTCCTCACTTTGATGTCAATATCTGACAGTCACTCAATCCATCGGGACAGTAACGATTTTTGATTGTGATTTCTGTGAGAGGGATCAACGCTTTTTGGTATCTGTTTGAGGACATTTTCAGCATCAGTGGGACTGGACGAGAGACCCCACTTTTGCAGCGCACTGTGTGTGGAGCCTGAAACAGTTATACGGCCTGGAAAGGTGATTTCACGGCAGGGAGGGGCTCTACACATGTTTGTATGCAGCTGAAGCTGTAGCCATGGAGAAACCTGAGGATTCCCGCCCTGTGGAGGAACCGTGGAAACGTGGTGACTGTGGGAAAGGCTTCCGTGTCCCGTCTGCCCTGGAGATTCATCGGCGCAGTCACACCGGGGAGAGGCCATTCTCCTGTCCTGTCTGCGGGAAGGCCTTCAAACATTCCTCCCACCTGTTGGCCCACCAGCAGAACCACACGGGGGAAAGGCCCTTCAGCTGCCCAGAGTGCGGGAAGGCCTTCAGCACATCCTCCCATCTGCTGACCCACCAGCGGGTCCACATGGGGGAAGAGGCCCTTCAGCTGCCCCGAGTGCGGGAAGGCCTTTACCCAGGCTTCCACCCTGCTGACCCACCAGCGGGTCCACACGGGGGAGAGGCCCTTCAGCTGCCCCGAGTGCGGGAAGGCCTTTACCCAGGCTTCCTCCCTGCTGAGGCACCAGCGTGTCCACACGGGGGAAAGGCCCTTCAGCTGCCCTGAGTGTGGGAAGGGCTTCAGACATTCCTCCACCCTACTGACCCACCAACGGGTCCACACGGGGGAGAGGCCGTTTACTTGCTCTCAGTGCGGGAAGGGTTTCACCTGCTCCTCCCATCTGCTGACCCACCAGCAGGTCCACATGGGGGAGACGCCCTTCACCTGCTCTCAGTGCGGGAAGGGCTTCAGGTATTCCTCCCACCTGCTGAGGCACCAGCGAGTCCACACAGGGGAGAGACCATTCAGCTGCCCCGAGTGTGGGAAGGCCTTCAGCAATTTCTCCACCCTGTTGGCCCACCAGCGGGTCCAAATGGGGGAGAGACCATTCACCTGCTCTCAGTGCGGGAAAGGCTTCACCTGCTCCTCCGCCCTGCGGAGCCACCAGCATGTCCACACGGGGGAGAGACCCTTCAGCTGCCCAGAGTGTGGGAAGGCCTTCAGCAATTCCTCCCACCTGCTGACCCACCGACGGGTCCACACAGGGGAAAGGCCCTTAAGCTGCCCTGAGTGTGGGAGGGCTTTTAGCGATTCCTCCTCCCTGCGGAGGCACCAGCGGGTCCACATGGGGGAGAGGCCGTTCACCTGCTCTCAGTGTGGGAAGGCCTTCAGTGATTCCTCCCACCTGCTGACCCACCAGCGGGTCCACACCGGGGAGAGGCCCTTCAGCTGCCCTGAGTGTGGGAAGGCCTTCAGGAATTCCTCCACCCTGTTGACCCACCAGCAGATCCACACGGGGGAGAGGCCATTCACCTGCTCTCAGTGCGGGAAGGGCTTCACCTGCTCCTCCGCCCTGCTGAGGCACCAGCGGGTCCACACGGGGGAGAGGCCCTTCAGCTGCCCTGATTGTGGGAAGGCCTTTACACAGGCCTCCACCCTGCTGAGGCACCAGCGTATCCACATGGGGGAGAGGCAGTTCAGCTGCTCTCAATGCAGGAAGAGCTTCAACTGCTCCTCCCACCTGCTGACCCACCAGCAGGTCCACAAGGGGGAGAGGCCCTTCACCTGCTCTCAGTGCGGGAAGGACTTTAGGTATTCCTCCCATCTGCTGACCCACCGGCGGGTCCACACGGGAGAGAGGCCCTTCAGCTGCCCCGAGTGCGGGAAGGCCTTCAGGTATTCCTCCCATCTGCTGACCCATCAGCGGATCCACACGGGAGAGAGGCCCTTCAGCTGCCCCAAGTGCGGAAAGGGCTTCAGCACATCCTCCACCCTGCTGAGGCATCAATGGATCCACACCGGGGAGAGGCCGTTCACCTGCTCTCAGTGCGGGAAGGGCTTCACCTACTCCTCCCAGCTGCGGAAGCACCAGCGAGTTCACGTGCCATCGCAGGGGGATTGAAGGAGTGAAGGCTGAGTGCCATTATCGATTGGACTACCAACCCATTTCCGGGGACTCCCGGGTTTGAATCCCGCCATGACAGATGGCAGAATTGGTATTCAGTCAGAAATGTGGAGTTCGAAATTTAACAATGAGACCGTTTCAGGGAGGGGGTGGTGCAGGGGAGAAAGCCCCTGATTCCGTCTCTCCCTTGTTAGGGAAGGGAACCGCCATTGTGGGAAAGGATTCACTCAGTCGTTCCAGGGGAGAAACTTACTTGGAGACAGAGTATGCGTTGAAATTGCTGAGTGAGGCAATACTTCCTCCGGGTTACGGCGGTACCAAGGATCCAGTTACAAAGGGACAACTTGGTGCTGGCCAATATTAAAGACAGTGGGGGGACGGGGGAAACAGGGGAGGTGTGGTGTGTGCACTTTCACCTTGAGCTCAAAAAGCAACTTCTTTTTCTCTGCCTTTTTGCTGGGGGGATCCAAAGCTGTAACAAAGTTGGGTTGCAATAAAGGATACCTGAACTTACCACCGGGCTCAGACTCTCATTGGAAGCTTTGAGCTCCAAGAGGTTTTTGTTTTAAAGCTGCTTATTTCTTTCAGCCTCCTGCAGTAAGTTTAGAACATAGAACAATCCAGCGCAGAACAGGCCTTTCGGCCCTCGATGTTACGCCGACCTGTGAACTATTCTCAGCTCGTTCCCCTACACTATCCCAAAATCATCCATGCGCTTATCTAAGGATTGTTTAAATCTCCCTAATGTGGCTGAGTTGACTACCTTAGCAGGTAGGGCATTCCACTCCCTTACCACTCTCCGTGTAAAGAACTTGCCTCTGACATCTGTCTGAAAGCTATCACCCCTCAATTTGTAGTTATGCCCTCTCTTGAACAAGGGCACAACATTTGCAATCCTCCAGTTCTCAGGTACTAAACCCGTCGATAATGATGACTCAAATATCAAAGCCAAAGGCTCTGCTATCTCCTCCCTCACTTCCCAGAGAATCCTCGGATAAATCCCATCCAGCCCAGGGGACTTGTCTACTTTCACTCCTTCTCAAATTGATAACACCTGTGCGTAACTAACCTCAATCCTTTCGAGTCTAATGTCTCATATCTCATTCTTTTCCTGAGTGAACACCAATGAGAAATGTTCATTTAGCACCTCTCCGATCTCTACAGTGTCCACACTCAACTTCCCACTTCTGTCTTTGACTGGCCCTATTCCTACCCTAATCATCTGGGCAGCACGGTGGCACAGTGGTTAGCACTGCTGCCTCACAGCACCAGAGACCCGGGTTCAATTCCCGACTCAGGCGACTGACTGTGGAGTTTGCACGTTCTCCCCGTGTCTGCGTGGGTTTCCTCCGGGTGCTCCGGTTTCCTCCCACAGTCCAAAGATGTGCGGGTCAGGTGAATTGGCCATGCTAAATTGCTCGTAGTGTTAGCTAAGGGGTAAATGTAGGGGTATGGGTGGGTTGCGCTTCGGCGGGTCGGTGTGGACTTGTTGGGCCGAAGGGCCTGTTTCCACACTGTAAGTAATCTAATCTAATCTAATCCTTTTATTCCTCACAGACCTATAGAAAGCTTTAGGGTTCTCCTTTATTCTATTTGATAAAGACTGCTCGTGTCCTCTCTTTGCTCTTCTTAACTCTCTCTTTCAATCCTTCCTCGGTGATCTGTAATTCTCTTATCGCCTCATCTGTACCATCTTGCCTCATCAACACATAAGCCTCATGGAACAGCATCATAAGACACAGAACTTGTATCAAAAGATCAGTGTCATGCAACTGATCGAATATATTGAACAAACTGAGATAGTCTTCATCTCTTAGAATGGGTGCGGACTTTGGTTCATTAATATGTAACAGTGTTTTTGAGATGACTTAAGCTTTTATAAAAAACAGACATCTCTGCTCAGACAATGCAATGAAGGTGTGAGATTTGAGTCTGTCAGTATTCCAACCTTGAATCAGACTTGTTCTGTTTCCAAAGTCGGAATTTGTAAAATATTATATGCATTGACTGCCTGCAGTTTGTGTGCTTTTTGAATAAAATTGAATGTATCTGCAAATATAATTTTGCCAATACAATTTCACCCCATAAAGTAGTGTGTGTGTGTGCATGAAAGAGTGTGCATGTGAGTTTGTGTGTGTGTGCACAGAAGTGTGTGTGTGTATGCTTGGAAAGTGAGAGTGTGATGGAGTATGAGGCTGCGAGTGTGAGAGAGTGTTGAGGGGTGTGTGTCTGTGTCTGTCTGAGAGGTAGAGTATGTGTGTGAGGGAGAGGCTTAATCAAAGCAAGGGGTTGCATTTTTGCTAAAACAAGGACTTGTACAGTTGGGCCATGGGTCGTGTTAGAGAACAGACAGACATGGGGGGTGGGGGAGCAGAGGTGGGGGCTGTTCAGGTACATAGTTCTTTGGAAGTTGCATCATTGCTCGACAGGGTGGTTAAGGCGGCATTTCGCAACATTGCCTTCATTGTTCACACCATTGAGTATAGGAGTTGGGACATCATGTTGAGGTTGTACAGGATGTTGGTGAGGCCACTTTCAGAGTACTGAGTACAGTTCCGGTGGCCCTGTATTAGGAAGAATAATATTAGTGAGGGTTTAATAAAGATTTACCAGGATGTTGTAAGGACTGGAGGGTTTGAGTTATAAGGAGAGGCTGGGACTTTATTCATTGGAGCACAGGAGGTTGGGGGGGGGGGAGGTGACCTCATTGAGATTAATAAATTCATGAGGAGTGGAGGTAAGGTGAATAGCAAATGGCTCTTGCTTAGCGTAGGGGAACTCAAAACTAGGGGGCATTTTTTTAAATGTCAGGAGAGAGATTTAAAAGGAAGCGGAGGGGCAACATTTTGAAAGAGGGTGATTTGCATGTGGAATGAACTTGCTGAGGATGTGGTCGATGCAGGTACAGTTACAACATTGAAACAGCATTTGGATGGGTACATGAATAGAAAGGTTTAGAGGGATATGGGCCAAATGCAGGCAAGTGGGACTGGTTTGTATCGGGTTGTGAGTTCATGGAATGCCCTGCCCGTATCAGTGGTGAACTCTCCTTTATGGTCATTTAAGCGGGCATTGGATAGGCATTTGGAAGTTATTGGGCTAGTACAGGTTAGGGAGGATTCGGTCGGCGCAACATCGAGGGCCGAAGGGCCTGTACTGCACTGTATCCTTCTATGTTCTATGTTTAGTTTGGAATCCTGGTCGACATGGACGAATTGGACCGAAGTGTCTGTTTCTGTGCTGTATACCTCTATTGAAACTAATAGAATTCTGAAAGGGGCTTGACAGGATAGATGCAGATGAAATGCTCCTTTGTGGGGAGGGTCATCGAATTCCGACAATGTGGAAGCAGGCCATTCAGCCCATCTATTTCACTCTGGCCCTCTGAACAGTATCCCACCCATACCCAACCCCTTACTCCATATTTCCCATGGCCAAGCCACTCTAACCTGTACATCCCTGGTCACTATGGGTAACTTAGCACGGCCAATTCTCCCTAACCTACACTCTAATCTATAAATTACCTTCTCAAGAATGTAATTTAAGTGCAGAGCTTTTCTAAGAAAAATGTCAGTCAGACTCAACATTGGGACACAGACAGAATTCACACCTATTGTCTCTGCTTATAAACAGGGCAACGTCTCTTCGAAATGTAGATTCATTTAGGTATAACTGCGTCACTTTACATATGAAGATATCCCTTTGAATGTGCCACATCCCTTTGAAATGTAATCTCGTCCATTTGCATCTCTTTATTTGCAAAAATACCCCGTTAAAATGTCCATGTTACTTTAATGTCCATGCACATTACCCCCTTTAGATTATGAGGCCGTTCCGTTAGATGTCGGAATATCTGTTTAAATGGAGCCGTGAGCTTTCCCAATGTAGACAGGGCTCCTCGAAACGTGGCAGTGTCCCCCCCTGCAGCTGCAGAGCGAGACAGGAGAGTTTGTTTTTGTGAATGAGCAGTTGTAGCGCGAGGTGGCTGTTGCTTGGTGACGGTGAGGCTCCCCCGGCCCCGCCCATTCCCCCGTGCAGACGTCACGCGGGGGTGAAGGCGGTTGGGAGGAGAAGTCGCTCGAGCGGGGAAGCGGCGGTCGTTAGGAAAATGGCGCCGTGCGGCCCGGGGCAGACCCCCGTCACTGGTCACCGCCGCCTTCCTGGCGCAGCTGCTGTGTCACGGTCACACCGGCCGGCTGTACAGCAGGCAGGAGCCGGTGACCATTCTGGAGGCGGATGGGGTTAAGGGCCTGCTTGGGAACTGGTCGGCCGCCTGGGTGGTGGAGTTCTACTGGTCGTGGGGCGGCCCCTGTGTCAACTATGGGGCCACCTGGAAGGTACTGGGCCCGGGAGGTGAAAGGTGAGGCAGGTTGTGGGGGGGACGGAGGGGAAGGAATGTGGGGCCTGTCCTGTCATAGTCACATTTTACACTCACTTTCCATCTGCTTTTACTGGCGCTTGTGCTGTTTACCCCTCACTGTGTTTTAATCCTTGTGCTGTTTACCCCTCACTGTTACTTGTACAATTGTTGAGGGTAGTGTGTAAATACTAGTGAAGGATACTATGCACCAGCATGTATATGTTCCTCAGTTATTGAAGGGGCAGGACCTGTTGAGAATGGTTAGTAAAGTATGTGGTGCACTAAGCCTTGTTAACTTGGAGATAGTTTGGTATTTGTAAAAATATACTTTTTTATTATTTAGAATCATAAAGATGTACAGCACATGAACACACCCATTTGGTCCAACCTGTCCATGCCAACCAGATATCCTAAATTAATCTAGTCCCATTTGTCACCACTTGGTTCATATACCCATCCAGATGCCTTTTAAATGCTGTAATTATATCGGCCTCCACTACTTCCTCTCACAGCTCATTCCATACGTGCACCATCCTCTGCATGGAAAAGTTGCCCCTTAGGTACCTTTAATATCTTTCTGCTCTCACCCTAAACCTATGCCGTCTAGTTGTGAACCTCACCCCTATTCTGGGGAAAAGACATTTAAAAAAATGTTGAGCAGCCAGACAAAAGCGATAAAATGTTGAGCCACATGGGGAAAAAGAACTGTGGCTCTACCCTTTATTTCTCCTCTTGGCATTTGAACATTTAACATCTGTCAATAACACCAGCATCGCCACAGAGCACATTGTGTCTGCTCCTCGGTGTGAACAACAGCGCACCTGCTCGCTGGTGTCACCAGTACATTGTCCATGCTCCTCGCTGTCGGCAGAAAAGGAGACATCGCTTATCTCTGTTCCTAAAGGTCTTCCCTTTATTCTTAAAGCTGTGTCCTCTGGTCCTAGTCTCTCCTACCAATGAAAACATCTTCCCAATGTCATTGCACTGTGGGGATGAAGCCCTAGCCTGTCCAGTAATTTCTGGTGGGTGAGACGAGGCCTCAAGGTTAGAGGGAGTAGCTTTCAGACAGAGATGAGGAGGAACTGCTTTTCCCAGAGGGTCGTGAATCTATGGAATAGTCTAGATTAGAGTGGTGCTGGAAAAGCACAGCAGGTCAGGCAGCATCCAGAGAGCAGGAAAATCGATGTTTCGGGCAAAAGCCCTTCATCAAAATCTAGGGAATACTCTGGCTAAGGAAGCAATAGAGGCAGCTTCATTAAGTATATTCAAGATACAGTTGGGTGGGATTTGGCCTGGTTGGGGAATTAAGGGGTTCCTTGTGACAGTGCAGGGAGGAGAAGATGAAACGATGGATAGATCAGCCATGATCTTAATGAATGACGGAGCAGGCTCACTTGCAGCAACTGGAGTGAATCCAGCGAGGGAGCAGACTTTGGGACCTCAGGTATGTGTCTTGGTTACCCGGGTGAGGAGAGACAGAAGTTCAGGTTGGGACTTTTTTCCGTAGCTTGCCAGAGTCTGAGGAGTGACCTTATACACTTTTATATCATCATGAGGGGCATGGATAGGGTAAATAAACATGGTATTTTCCTTTGGATGGGGCAGTCCAGAAGTAGAGGGTAATAAGTTTAGGATCGAGCGTGTGGTGCAGCAACAAGTCAGGCAGCATCCGAGGAGCAGGAAAATTGACGTTTCAGGGAAACTCCCTTCAGGGAAGTGTGTGTGTGTGTGTGTGGGTGTGTGTGTGTTTGTGCGCTGTGAGTATGTTTTTGCATGTGTGCCTGCTTGATAAAGTGTGATTGTGATGGAGTATGAGTCTGCGAGAGGGTGAGAGTTTTGAGGGGGTGGTGTGTGTGTATGTCTGAGAGAGAGCGTGTGTGTATGAGAGGGATATGGATATAAGTGAGGGGTTGCATTTGCTAAAATAAAGGAGGGCAAGACTTGAACAGGTAATGGTAGGGCCCTGGGTCATGTTGTAGAACAGAGACATGGAGGTGTTCAGGTTCATTGTTCTTGAAAGTTACATCACTGGTAGAGGGGGGTGAAGAAGGTGTTCAACACACTAGCCTTCATGGTTCACATGCTGAGTACAGGAGTTGGGACATCATGTTGGAGATGCACACAGAAAGTACGTTACTCAGAGGGTGATAGGTGCCTGGAACGCATTGCCAGCAGAGGTAGGGACGGTAGATTCATTCAAGGTGCATCCGAGCAGTAGGACAGTCGAAGTTTCGGGCACAAGCCCTTCATCAGGAATGATACGTGGATGTTCAGAGGGGCATCAGTGTCCTTCTATGCCAGTTGTCAGACAGGTGCAGCAGGCAATGAGCAAGGCAAGTGGTGTGTTAGCAAGAGGAATTGAGTTCAGAGATGGGAATGTCATCCTGCAGTTAGGGGGTCATTTGAATAAATTCAAGGTTGAGTTAATCTGATTTTTGAACAAGAAAGAAGTGGATGTTTATTGCGGAAGGCAAGAAAATGGTTTTAAGCCCACTTTAGAACAGTTCGAGTCAGACAACACAGAAACAGACCCTTCAGTCCAACTAAACCGTGCTGACTGTGTTCACAAACTAAACTAGTCCCACCTGTGTGTATTTGGCCCATATCCCTCTGAACCTTTCCTATTCACGTACTTATCCAAATGTCTTTTAAACCTTGTTACTGTACCTACATCCACCACCGTGTCTGGACATTGATTCCACACACAAACTACTCTCAAAAAAAAGGCGCTACTCCAGTCTTTTGAAAATCTTTCTTCACTCACCTTCCTCATTTGCTCCCTAATCTTGAAACCCCCATCCTAGGGAAAGGACACCTGCGGTTCACCTCATCTACCCTCCATGATTTTATGAACCTCCTTTTAAGGTCACATCTCAACCTCATGTGTTCCAGTGAAAAAAGTCCCAGCCTATCCACCCAGCTGTAGGTATATTCATATCCAGTTATGAATTGTTCAATGCTGGTGCTGACTCGAAAGACCGAATGGCCTAGTCTTGCTCCCAACTCTCTCACTCTGTGTCCAGGACAGCAAGAGGCCCTAAGTCAGAGGAGCAGAAATTAGGCCATTCAGTCCATCAGGTCTAATCACCCCATTCAATCGTGGCTGCTAGGTTTCTCAACCCCATTCTCCTTTAACCCTTGATACTCAAGAACCTATCTGTCTCAGTTTTAAATATTCCCAGTGACCTGGCCTCCACAGCCTTCTATGGAAATAGATTCCACAGATTCACTGCTCTCTGGCTGAAGAAGTTTCTCCTTTCTAAAAGGACTTCCCTTTACTTGAAGCGCTGCCCTCTGGTCTGAGTCTGTCCTACCAATGGAAACATCTTAGCAACATCCACTCTGTCTGGGCTGTTCAGGATTATGTATGTTTCAATTAGAACCCCCTCCCCCCCCCCCCCCCGAGTGTGGGTCTTTTAATCAGCATGAACCAGACCATTCAGGATGAGGTACACCAGGGATTGGGGTCAGCAAAATGAGAATGGAGGGAGAGTGTGTGGATTGGAGATTTTCAGCTTGGGAATGAGAGAGAAAAGAGGGTTTGCTATAAATTAGAATTGATCGGATGGGCCAAAGTGTGGTAGATGGAATTAAATTTTGAGAAATTCGAGTTGTTGCATTTTGGTCAAGCAATTCAGGCAGGACTGACAGAGTTAAGGGGAGTGTTGCAGAACAAAGAGACCTTGGAGTGCAGGTTCCATAGTTCCTTGAAAGTGGAGTCTCAGGTAGACAGGATAATGAATGAGGCATTTGGTAGGATGGCCTTTATTGGTCAGAGCATCGAGTAGATGAGTTGGGAGGTCATGTTGTGGCTGTCCAGGATGTTGGTTAAGCCAATTTTGGAATACTGCGTTCAGTTCTGGTCTCCCTACTGTAGGAAAGATGTTATGAAACTTTGAAAGGGGTCAGAAAAGATTTGAGCTATAGGGAGAGGCTGAATAGGCCAGGGATATTTTCCATGGAGCATCAGAGGCTGAGGGGTAAACTTATAGACCTTTGTAATGGGCATGGATAGGGGAGGAAACCTAAGGTCTTTTCCCCAGGGTAGGGGAGTCCAAGAAAACTAGAAGACATATGTTTGAGGTGAGAGCAGAATGATTTAACAGGGGTCTGAGGGGCAATCTTTTCACATAGAGGGTGGTGCATGTATGGCACGAACTGCCAGAGGAAGTGGTGGAGACTGGCACAATTACAACATTTAAAAGGCATATGGATGTCAGTCTGTTCTCAGCTCTGCTGGATTTCTGTTGAAGCTTTGACACCCCCCCCAACAACTATCTTTACACCTTCTGGGACAATAAAACATTCAGTCAATCAAGTCCCAATGCACAATCTCCCAGCCTGTGAACCATCCAGGCACAGTGTAGTCACAGAAGGGAATCAAACAAGAAAAATGAAACAACATTAGAAATAAATAGGTGCTCGCGTTTAATGTTTATTCATTAGGAAGTAAACCAGAAATAAGGCTCTATTTGTATTTGCAGAATGATATTTGCAGATACATTGTGTATTTTGCTCAAAAAATACACAATCAGTAAGCAGTCAATCCATGTAATATTTTGTAAATTCCACTTTGGAAATAGAACCAGTCTGACTCAAGACTGGGACACAGACAGACTCTGACCTCACACCTTTAATGCATTATGTGAACTGAGATGTCACATTTTGCTATAAAACCTCGAGTTATCTTGATAAGGTGCCTTGCAAGAAGGTCTGGGATTTACATGTGAATGATAGCTGCAATCCAGTCTAAAAGATAAAAGACTTGACAGTCCAGGTTTGTTCAACATATCATTTCGGTGGCAGAACGCGATAATGTTTTTCTATAAGTTATGTCTTAAGATCTTATTCTCCACAACCACCTGAAGGATCAGCGCTCTGAAAGCGAGTCATTCCAAATAAACCTGTTGAACACTCACCTGGTGGTGTGATTTTTAACTTTGTCCAGGTTAGGATGGATTGACCATGCCCAGAGATGTGCAGGTTAGGTGCATTAATCAGGGAGTAAAAGTTGAGCAATAGGGGTAGGGGAATAGGTGTGGGTCTGTTACCCTTTAGGGGGTCGGTATGGATTTGTGGGGCTGAGTGGCCTGCTTTCACACTCTGGGGATTCTCTGAAGGGAAGGGATTGGCACAAACTCATTATTTTTTTTTGCTTCCCAAAATCAGACCTCCTCACCTCCCAGCAGTATCCCAATGTTGTGAAAGATATTAACTTTCAGGTGGAGTTATCCAAAATTCAGAGAGATGTCAGTCTTGACGTTTTTGCTTTTCTGCCCCTGGAAGATCCTGAATCAGCACCTTCAGGGGAATTAGTTAGATCAGAGTGAGAACAGAGGTGGGGAGAGAGAGTGGGATGGTGCTTTCAATTTTGTGAAATAACAAAAGAAAAGAACTTTCCGCAGAAAGTAGAATTGCTTGTTCAGAATTTCTACCCTGCACTGACAGTGATGACTTTTGTAATCTCTTTTTACATTTCAGGATCTGAAGATGGAAGTTTCAAAATCAACAGATGAAGGCCTAATGCCCAAAACGTTGACTCTCCTGCTCCTCGGATGCTGCCTGACCTGCTGTGCTTTTCCAGCGCCGCACTTTCTGACTCTGACTCTCCAGCGTCTGCAGTCCTTACTTTGACGTCCATGTCTGACAGTCATTCAATCCAATCCATCGGGACCGCAACAGTTTGCAACTATGATTCCGTGAGGAGCAAAGCTGTTTGGTTCCTGTTTGGGTATGTTTTCAGCATCAGTGGGACTGGATGAGAGACCCTACCATTGCAGTGCACTGAGTGAGGAGCGTGTAACAGCTATACGGTTTGGAAAGAGGAATTCACGGTGGAGAGAAGCTCCACATGCGTTTGTGCGGCTGAAGCTTCGGCCATGGAGAAACCCGAGGAATCCCGCCCCGTAGAGAAACCACGGAAGTGTGGTGACTGTTCGAAAGGCTTGTTTCCCGTCTGCCCTGGAGACTCATTGGCGCAGTCACACTGGGGAGAGGCCGTTCCCCTGCCCTGACTGCAGGAAGGACTTCAGCGATTCCTCCAACCTCCAGACCCACCAGTGGATCCACATGGGGGAGAGGCCCTTAAGCTGCCCCGAGTGCGGGAAGGCCGTTACCCAGGCTGCCTCCTTGCTGACCAACCAGCGGGATCACGTGGCATTGCAGGAGGATTGAAAGAAAGACGGCCGAGTGCCTTTACCAACTGGACTATCAACCCAGTTCCAGTGGCTCCCGAGTTCGATTCCCACAACAGATGGCGGAATTGGAATTTGGTCAGAAATCTGGAGTTCAGAATCTAACGGTGAAACTATTGTCGGTGGGGTGGGGGTGGAAAAAAAACCCCCTTCTGATTCACTCAGTTCTTTTTTAGGGAAGACTTGAGCAGTTATTAGAGCAGTCGTCCCAGCTGCATCCTTTACCCGCTCTGGCCTACACGTGACTCCAGACCCACAATAGTCTGGTTGACTCTATGCTGCTCATCCAACTTACTTGGATACAGGTTGAAATTGCTGAGTGAGGCAGTACTTCCTCCAGGTTAAGGCTACACCAAGGATCCAATTACAAAGGGACAACTCGGTGGTGACCAATAATGAAGAAAGTGAGGAGTTGCACTTTGACCTTGAGCTGTTTTTAAAAAATTGCTACTTTTTCTACACCTTTCTGCTGGGAGATTCTGAAGCTGTAACAAAGTTGGGTCACAATAAAGATTACCTGAACTTCACACTGAGCTCAAACTCTCAATGAGAGCTTTAAACTGCAACAGGTTTTTGGTTTAAAACTGCTGATTTCTTACAGGAGAAAGTTAGAACTGCAGATGCTGGAGATCAGGGTCAAGATTAGAGTGGTGCTGGCAAAGTACTGCAGGTCAGGCAGCGTCCGAGGAGCAGGAAAATCGACATTTCGGGTTTGCTCCAGACTCCACCCTCCTTACTGTGTCAACCATCTGTGAGTAGGGTACTCTCTTCACAACTCCTTTTCCATTTATTTCATTCTGGGCTTCAATTTATGACTTGCAGCAACTGAAAGGAAAGAGAATGAATCCATGGAATGGACAGAATTGGGAAAAGTTTGTTTATAACAGAGTGTTTCATGTATTGAGTGAATGTAAAGAGGAAGTGGTGGATACATGTTCAGATGCAACGTTTAAAAGATATGTGGATAAGTACATGAATAGGGAAGGTGTGGAGGTATATGGGCCAAACACTGGCAAGTGGCACTAGTTTAGTTTGAGAACATAGTCAGCATGGAATAGTTGGACTGAAGGGTCTGTTTCTGTGCTGTCTGACCATAACTGTTCTGTCGTGGTCTTAAAACCATTTTCTTGCCTTCCACTTTAAAAATGTCTACTCTTCCTGTATCCAAAACATAAACCACAAAAAAAACACACCTCATCCACACAACATAAAAATCCACACTTTGTTGTTCAAAAATCAGATGAACTCAGCCTTGAATAAATTCAATGACTCCCTAACTGCAGGAAGACATCCCCATTTCTAATCTCAGTTCAGCCTGCTAATATACCACTTGCCTTGCTGCACCTGTCTGACAACTGGCATTGACTGATGTAGAAGGATGCCTCTAATCAAAGCACTGATCACAGGGTGGTCTGGTTTCAGGACCTGATTTCTCTATCCTCTGTTGATCTCCCTGTTCCCACAGACTAAGATGTCGGTCTGTTCTCAGCTCTGCTGGATTTCTGCTAAAGCTTTGACCCCGCCTTTTATAACTTCTGGAACGATAAAATATTCAATCAAGACCCAAGCCACAATCTCCCAGCCTGTCAACTATCCTAATACAAGGTGTAGTCATAGCAGGGAATCAAACAAGAAAAATAAAACAAAATCGTAAATAAATAGGTACACGTGCTTAATGTTTGTTCATGAGGAAGTAAACCAGAAATAGGGGTCTCCCAGGAATCTTCCAGTGCCCTACTTGAGGAATTCTGTCACCCTTACACCTATGAGGATCCAGCTATGAATTACAACAACATTTACACCAACAGAAATAAAGCAACGGTTATCAAATAGAGATAAACAGCACGGAAATAGACTGTTTCTCTATCTCATGCACACACGAGATAGATCATCCATGGGGGTGGGTTTGTATTTGCAGCATGATGTTTGCAAATACATTCTACTTTGCAAGGTTTGTAGCTCAGGTTGAGGATTAGGGTGTAGGTTTGCTCGCTGAGCTGTAGGTTTGATATCCAGACGTTTCATTACCTGGCTCGGGAACGTCATCAGTGGCGACCTCCAAATGAAGCGACGCTGTTGTCTCCTGCTTTCGATTTATATGTTTGGCCTGGATAGGGTTCCTGGGGTTTGTGGTGATGTCATTTCCTGTTCATTTTCTGAGGGGTTGATAGATGGTATCTAGATCTATGTGTTTGTTTATGGTGTTGTGATTGGAGTGCCAGGCCTCTAGGAATTCTCTGGCATGTCGTTGCTTAGCCTGTCCCAGGATAGATGTCCCAGTCGAAGTGGTGTTTTTTTTTCATCCGTATGTTGGGCTACGAGGGATAGAAGGTCGTGTCTTTTTGTGGCTAGCTGGTGTTCGTGTATCCAGGTGGCTAACTTTCTTCCTGTTTGTCCTATGTAGTGTTTGTGGCAGTCCTTGCAAACTCCCGGAGTATGGGTCTGGGTGATATATGCGTTGGCAGGTCGGTGTGGACTTGTTGGGCCGAAGGGCCTGTTTCCACACTAAGTAATCTAATCTAATCTAATCTAAAAAGATTTACAAGGATGTCGCCAAGACTGGAGGATTTGAGCTATAGGGAGAGACAGAACAGGCTGCGGCTATTTTCCCTGGAGCGTCAGAGGCTGAGGGGTGACCTAATAGAGGTTTATAAAATCATGAGGGGCATGGATAGGATAGATAGACAAAGTCTTTTCTATGGGATGGGAGAGTCCAGAACTACAGGGCATAGGTTTTCGGGTGAGAGAGGAAAGATATGAAAGAGATCTAAGGGGCAACCTTCTCATTTAGAGGGTGGTACGTGTATGGAATGAGCTGCCAGAGGAAGTGGTGGAGGCTGATACAATTGCAACATTTAAAAGGCAACTGGGGGGATATGGGCCCTGTGCTGGCAGGTGGGACTAGATTGGGTTGGGATATCTGGTTGGCATATACGAGTTGTCCAGGTTCAGGTGGATTGACAGTACTGAAATACCCATAGTGCCCAGGGATGTGCAGGTTAGGTGCATTAGTCAGGGGTAAATGTTGAGCAATAGGGGTAGGGGAATTGCATGGTGGGTTACCCTTTGGAGGATCGGTGTGTAGTCTTTGGGTCGAGTGGCCAGCTTCCACACTGTGGGGAGTCTCTGAAGGGGAAGGGATATTTGTAAACTGTGCAAGGCAACGCAGGCGTAGTGCGGGGGCCTGCCGTTGGCCTTGCCCTGCCCCTTGCCCCTCCCCCTGTTGTTGAGCTGTCTAAAACACAGCTACTCTTTCTCTGCCCTTTTGCTGGGGGCATCTGCAGCTGTAACAATGTTGGGCCACAATAAAGGTAACCAGAACATACTGCTGGGCTCAGGCTCTCATTGAAAGCTCCAAGCGGTTTTTGTTTTAAAGCTGCTCATTTCTTGCAGCCTCCTGCACTAAGTTTCCAAAGTCGTGTATCAGGTGGAGCAGTGAATGAGTAGCTGGTTTCGTTAGAAATTATAAACTTTTCAGGAGTGCAGGCACTGCATCATTTCATCGGCAGTTTACTGGCAGCACTGGGAGGTATGGGCTGTGTTCATTAGAAAGGAGGTGGAGGTGCTGCTGTTGGACTAGGTGGGACAAGGTTGAAAAATCACAACAGTGGGTTATAGTCCAACAGATTTATTTGGAAGCACTAGCTTTCGGTGTGCTGCTCCTTCATCGGGTAGCTGCGGAGCAGGATCATAAGACGCAGAGTTAAGAGCAAAAGGTCACAGTGTCATGCAACTGATATGATATATTGACAAATGTAGATTGATGTTAAACATTCAGCACACTTACCTTAATTGTTCACACCATTGAATAAAGGAGTTGGGACATCATGTTGAAGGTGTACAGGATGTTGGTGAAGTCACTTGTAAAGTACTGAGAAGGCTTCTGGTGGCCCTGTAATAGGAAGAATACTATTACAGAGAGTTCAGTAAAGATTTACCAGGATGTTGCCAGGACTGGAGAGTTTGAGTTATAAGGAGAAGCTGAGACTGTCTTCACTGGAGCACAGGAGGTTGAGGGGTGACCTCATTGAGATTGATATGATCATGAGGGTTCTAAGTAACATGAACATCAAATAGCGAGGAACCTGCACGGTTATGTCAAGTGAGTGGGGGAGAAATTGTGGCATTTGGACATTTTAAATCCATCAAAAACAGCATCTCCATAGAGCATACTGTGCATGTCAGGTGAGGTGCCAGAAGACTGGAGGTTGGCTAACGTGGTGCCACTGTTTAAGAAGGGTGGTAAGGACAAGCCAGGGAACTATAGATCAGTGTGCCTGACATCAGTGGTGGGCACGTTGTTGGAGGGAATCCTAAGGGACAGGATTCTACCTTCATCTAGGTGGATGGGCTGGGACTTTTTCACTGGAGCATTGGAAGTGGAGATGTGACCTTATCAACGTTTATAAAATCATGAGGGGAGAGATGAGGTGAACAAAGGGTGTCCTTCCCCCTAGGGTTGGGGTTTCAAGATTAGGGAGCAAATTTTGACGGTGACAGGAGAAGGATTTTAAAAAGATTTGAAGGGCACAATTTTTTTTTACACAGTAGTTCACGTGAGGACTAAATGTCTAGAGGATGTGGTGGATGCAGGTACAGTAACGTCATGAATAGGAAAGGTTTGGAGGGATATGGGCCAAAACACTGCCAGGTGGGACTGGTTTAGTTTGAGAACATAGTCAGCATTGACTAGTTGTACTGAAGGGTCTGTTTCTGTGCTGTCTGACTCTGGAACTGTCTAAAAACTGGATACTGGTCTTACAACCATTTCTTTGCCTTCCCCCACAAGCATCCACATAAAAATCACGTGAACTCAGCCTTGAATATATTCTATGACCTCCTAACTGCTGGAAGACATTCCCACTTCTGAACTTAATTCCTCTTGCTAATATGCCACTTGCCTTGCTCATTGCCTGCTGCACCTGTCTGACAACTGGCACAGAAGGACGCTGATGCCCCTCTGAACATCCACGCATCATTCCTGATGAAGAGCTTGTGCCTCAAACTACGACTGTCCTACTGCTCGACCCACTGTGCTTTGCCAGTTATGGTCTTCTCTACGTCAGGAAGACCAACCGTAAACTTGGGGAATGGTTTGCCGAGCATCACAGCCGGGTCCGCAGAGGCTTTGCGGACTTCCCAGTCTCCACCCATTTTAATGCCCCTTCCCACTCCCCTTCTGACAAATTGGAGGAACAAAACCTCATCTTGTCTGAGCAGTCCACAGCCCGGAGGACTCGACACTGAGTTCTCCAATTTCAAATAATCTCCCATCCCATCCCCCAACTCACTTCCCAGCCCTTTCCACTCTTCCCTTCCAACTGGATTCCTTCCTCCCATTCACCAACCAGGTTGTGGGGATAATGCAGGAACAGGATACTGATTGAGGATGATCAGCCACGATCATAATGAATGGTGGTGCTGGCTCAAAGGGCAGAAGAGCTGACTCCTGCACCTATTGTCTATTGTACCTTCTACCTGTCTCCACCTATCCTCGCTTCATCACCCTGCCCCCAGCACACCCTTGTTCCACAGCTCTCCCTATACCCACCCCCAATCCTGAACAAGGGTTCCACCAGATACCTCAACTCTTCCACCTACTGATACTGCCTGGCTTGCTGCATTCTTCCAGTCTCCTGCCTGTCTATTTTGTCAATTGAGACAAAGGCTTGGACTATTTTTTCCAGAGTCTGTCCCCTCACTGGATTCACTCCCATTCCTTTCAGTTGCACCAAGTCAACAATTGAACCCCAGAATGAAACGTTAATGGAAAAGGGGGTGAGAAAAGAGAGTGCTGTACTCACAGATGTTGGACAGAGGAAGGAAGCTGCAGTCTGAGTGAAGCTCAATCTTCATTGAGAGAGGGGAGGGGCAGGAACTTCAGAACCTCATGGCCCAACTTCCGCATTCACCAATAGGGGAGCTCCGAATGGCAGGAGGACAAGTCTCCTTCTGGTCCTCCAGTGAGCCTTTTTGTCCATCAAAAGTAGGTTTCGCCCCTTTTCTGCTGACAGCGAGGAACACGCCCAATGTTTTGGTGACACTGGCAAACATGTGCCCTGCTTGTTGACACCGAGGAGTGTACACAATATGCTCTGTAGCAATGCTGGTGTTATTGACAGATTTTCAGTTTCCAAATGTCTATTGGAGATCAAAAATGGCAGAGCGATATTTTTTCCCCCATGTGGCTCGATATTTGAGCAGCCAAACAAATGCAAAAGCAATCAATATTTTTAAGACTTTTCCTCAGTGTTGGGGTGACCTTCACAACTAGAGGACATAGGTTTAGGGTGAGGCCACAAAGATATAAAAGATACCTGAAGGGCAATGTTTCCATGCAGAGGGTGGTGTGTGTATGGAATGAGCTGCCAGAGGAAGTGGTGGAGGCCGGTATAATTACAGCCTTTAAAAAGTATCTGGATGGGTATATGAATAGGAATGGTGTAGAGGGATATAGTGCTGGCAATGGGGACTAGATTAATGTAGGATATCTGGTTGGCGTGGACAGGTTGGACTGAGGGGATCTGTTTCCGTGCTGAAAATCTCTACGACTCTAAATAATAAAAAGTCAACTTTTCCAATGAACATATCCATGTTAACAAGACTTAGTGCACAACCTGCTTTACTAACCGTTCTCAACAGGTCCTGCCCCTTCAATGACTGAGGAACATATACATGCTGGTGCATAGTATCCTTCACTAGTATTTACACACTACCCTCAGCAATTGCACAAGTAACAGTGAGGGGTAAACAGCACAAGGACTAAAACAGTGAGGGGTAAACAGCACAAGCGCCAGTAAAAGCAGATGGAAAGTGAGTGTAAAATGTGACTATGACAGGACAGGCCCCACATTCCTTCCCCTCCGTCCCCCCCACAACCTGCCTCACCTTTCACCTCCCGGGCCCAGTACCTTCCAGGTGGCCCCATAGTTAACACAGGGGCCGCCCCACGACCAGTAGAACTCCACCACCCAGGCGGCCGACCAGTTCCCAAACAGGCCCTTAACCCCATCCGCCTCCAGAATGGTCACCGGCTCCTGCCTGCTGTACAGCCGGCCGGTGTGGCCGTGACACAGCAGCTGCACCAGGAAGGCGGCGGTGACCAGTGACGGGGGTCTGCCCCGGGCCGCACGGCGCCATTTTCCTAACGGCCGCCGCTTCCCCGCTCGAGCGACTTCTCCTCCCAACCGCCTTCACCCCCGCGTGACGTCTGCACGGGGGGATGGGCGGGGCCGGGGGAGCCTCACCGTCACCAAGCAACAGCCACCTCGCGCTACAACTGCTCATTCACAAAAACAAACTCTCCTGTCTCGCTCTGCAGCTGCAGGGGGGACACTGCCACGTTTCGAGGAGCCCTGTCTACATTGGGAAAGCTCACGGCTCCATTTAAACAGATATTCCGACATCTAACGGAACGGCCTCATATCTAAAGGGGGCAATCTGCATTTTAAAGGGACGTGGACATTTTAACAGGTATTTCCGCAAATACAGAGATGTAAATGGACGAGATTACATTTCAAAGGGATGTGGCACATTCAAAGGGATGTCTTAATATGTAAAGTGACGCAGTTATATCTAAATGAATCTACATTTCGAAGAGACGTTGCCCTATTTATAAGTAGAGACAATCGGTGTGAATTCTGTCTGTGTCCCAATGTTGAGTCAGACTGACATTTTTCTTAGAAAAGCTCTGCACTTAAATTACATTCTTGAGAAGGTAATTTATAGATTAGAGTGTAGGTTAGGGAGAATTGGCCGTGCTAAGTTACCCATAGTGACCAGGGATGTACAGGTTAGGGTGGATTGGCCATGGAAAATACGGAGTCAGGGGTTGGATATAGGTGGGATACTGTTCAGAGGCCAGAGTGAAATAGATGGGCTGAATGGCCTGCTTCCACATTGTCAGGATTCTGTGACCCTCCCCTCAAAGGGGCATTTTATCTGCATCTATCCTGTCAAGCCCCTTTCAGAATTCTACTGGTTTCAATAGAGGTATACAGCACAGAAACAGACACTTCGGTCCAATTCGTCCATGCCGACCAGGATTGCAAACTAATCTAGTCCCACTTGCCTGCATTTGGCCCATATCCCTCTACACCTTTCTATTCATGTACCCATCTAAATGCTGTTTCAATGTTGTAATTGTATCTGCATCTACCACATCCTCAGCAAGTTCATTCCACATGCAAATCACCCTCTTTCAAAATGTTGCCCCTCCGGTTCCTTTTAAATCTCTCTCCTCATATTAAAAAAAAGTCCCCCGAGTTTTGAGTTCCCCTACGCTAAACAAGAGCCATTTTCTATTCACTTACCTCCACTCCTCATGAATTTATCAATCTCAATGAGGTCACCCCCCAACTTCCTGTGCTCCAGTGAATAAAGTCTCCTTATAACTCAAACCCTCCAATCCTTACAACATCCTGGTAAATCTTTATTAAACCCTCTCTAATAGTATTCTCCTATTACAGGGCCACCAGAACTGTACTCAGTACTCTGAAAGTGACCTCACCAACATCCTGTACAACCTCAACATGATGTCCCAATCCCTATACTCAATGGTGTGAACAATGAAGGGAATGTTGCGAAATGCTGCCTTAACCACCCTGTCGAGCAGTGATGCAACTTCCACAGAACTATGTACCTGAACACCACGACCCCCCATCTCCCCCATGTCTGTCTGTTCTCTAACACAACTCATGGCCCGATCATTATCTGAAAACCACGACCCCCCACCTCCCCCATGTCTGTCTGTTCTCTAATACGATTCATGGCCCGATCATTATCTGTACAAGTCCTTGTTTTAACAAAAATGCAACCCCTTGCTTTGATTAAGGCTCTCTCTCACACACATACTCTATCTCTCAGATAGACACACACACACACACCCCTCAACACTCTCTCACACTCGCAGCCTCATACTCCATCACACTTCCCTTTCCCAAGCATGCACACGCACACTTCTGTGCACACTCACACACAAACTCACATGCACACACTCTCACTCTCTCATGCACACACACACACACACTCTTTGGGGTGAAATTGTATTGGCAGAATTATATTTGCAGATACATTCAATTTTGTTCAAAAAGCACACAATCTGCAGGCAGTCAATGCATCTAATATTTTACAAATTCCGACTTTGGAAACAGAACCAGTCTGATTCAAGATTGGAATACTGACAGGTTCAAATCTCACACCTTTAATGCATTGTCTGAGCGGAGATGTCTTTTTTTATAAAACCTTATGTCATCTCAAGAACATTGTTACATATTAATGAACCAAAGCCCGCACGCATTCTAAGAGATGAAGACTATCTCAGTTTGTTCAATATATTCTATTAATTGCATGACACTGATCTTTTGATATAAGTTCTGTGTTTTATGATGCTGTTCCATGAGGCTTATGTGTTGATGAGGCAAGATGGTACAGATGAGATGATAGAGAATTTCAGATCACCGAGGAAGGATTGAAAGAGAGAGTTAAGAAGAGCAAAGAGAGGACACGAGCAGTCTTTAGCAAATCGAATAAAGGAGAACCCTAAAGCTTCCCATTGGCATGTGAGGAATAAAAGGATGATTAGGGCAGGAATAGGGCCAGTCAAAGACAGAAGTGGGAAGTTGAGTGTGGACACTGTAGAGATCGGAGAGGTGCTAAATGAACATTTCTCATCAGTGTTCACTCAGGAAAAGAATGAGGTACGAGATATTAGACTCAAAAGTATCAAGGTTAGTTACACACAGGTGTTATCGATTCGAGAAGGAGTGAAAGTAGACAAGTCCCCTGGGCTGGATGGGATTTATCCGAGGATTCTCTGGGAAGCTAGGGAGGAGATAGCAGAGCCTTTGGCTTTGATATTTGAGTCGTCATTGTCAACGGATTTAGTATCTGAGGACTGGAGGATTGCAAATGTTGTCCCCTTATTCAAGAGAGGGCATAACTACAAACTGAGGGGTGATAGCTTTAAGACAGATGTCAGAGGCAAGTTCTTTACACAGAGAGTGGTAAGGGAGTGGAATGCCCTACCTGCTAAGGTAGTCAACTCAGCCACATTAGAGAGATTTAAACAATCCTTAGATAAGCGCATGGATGATTTTGGGATAGTGTAGGGGAACGAGCTGAGAATAGTTCACAGGTTGGCACAACATCGAGGGCCGAAAGGCCTGTTCTGAGCTGGATTGTTCTATGTTCTAAACTTAGTGCAGGAGGCTGAAAGAAATGAACAGCTTTAAAACAAAAACCTCTTGGAGCTCAAAGCTTTCAATGAGAGTCTGAGCCCGGTGGTAAGTTCAGGTAACCTTTATTGCAACCCAACTTTGTTACAGCTTCAGATCCCCCCAGCAAAAAGGCAGAGAAAAAGTAGTTGCTTTTTGAACAGCTCAAGGTGAAAGTGCACACACCACACCTCCCCTGTTTCCTCACCCCCCCCCCCCACCTCACTGTCTTTACTATTGGTCAGCACTAAGTTGTCCCTTTGTAACTGGATCCTTAGTACAGCCGTAACCTGGAGGAAGTATTGCCTCACTCAGCAATTTCAACCCATACTCTGTCTCCAAGTAAGTTTCTCCCCGCTCCTTTGCCAGTGGAGGGAGGGCAGTGTAGAGTCAACCAGACTGCTGTGGGTCTGGAGTCACGTGTAGGCCAGACCGGGTAAAGGATGCAGCAGGAACGACTGAGCGTATCCTTTCCCACAATGGCGGTTCCCTTCCCTAACGAGGGAGAGAGTGAATCAGATGATGGCTTTCTCCCCTGCACCACCCCCTCCCTGAAACAGTCTCATCGTTAGATTCCGAACTCCACATTTCTGACTGAATACCAATTCTGCCATCTGTCGTGGCGGGATTCAAACCCGGGAGTCCCCGGAACCGGGTTGATTGTCCAATCGATAATGGCACTCGGCCGTCACTCCTTCAATCCCCCTGCGATGGCACGTGAACTCGCTGGTGGCTCCGCAGGTTGGATGAATAGGTGAAGCCCTTCCCGCACTGAGAGCAGGTGTACGGCCTCTCCCCGGTGTGGATCCGCTGGTGGCTCCGCAGGTGGGAGGATGTGCTGAAGGCCTTCCCGCACTGAGAGCAGGTGTACGGTCTCTCCCTGGTGTGGACACGCTGGTGGATCAGCAGTGTGGAGGAACTGCTGAAGGCCTTCCCGCACTGAGAGCAGGTGTACGGTCTCTCCCCTGTGTGGATCCGCTGGTGGATCAGCAGGGTGGAGGAATAGCTGAAGGCCTTCCCGCACTCAGGGCAGGTGAAGGGCCTCTCCCCGGTGTGGACCCGCTGGTGGCTCCGCAAGGCAGAGACGTGGGTAAAGGCCTTCCCACACTCAGGGCAGCTGAAGGGCCTCTCCCCTGTGTGGATCCGCTGGTGGCTCCGCAGGTGGGGGGAGCAGTTGAAGCCCTTCCCGCATTCAGGGCAGCTGAAGGGCCTCTCCCCCGTGTGGATCCGCTGGTGGGTCAGCAGGGTGGAGGAATCGCGAAAGGCCTTCCCACACTCAGGGCAGCTGAAGGGCCTCTCCCCCGTGTGGATCCGCTGGTGGGTCTGGAGGTTGGAGGAGCTGGTGAAGCCCTTCCCGCACTGAGGGCAGGTGTACGGTCTCTCCCCGGTGTGGACCCGCTGATGGGTCAGCAGGGAGGAGGAATAGCTGAAGGCCTTCCCGCACTCGGGGCAGCTGAAGGGCCTCTCCCCCGTGTGGATCCGTTGGTGCCTCATCAGGGAGGAGATGTCAGTAAAGGTCTTCCCACATTCGGGGCAGCTAAAGGGCCTCTTCCCGGTGTGGACACGCTGGTGGCTCCGCAGGGCAGAGACGTGGGTAAAGGCCTTCCCACACTCGGAGCAGCTGAAGGGCCTCTCCCCTGTGTGGACACGCTGGTGTCTCCCCAGGGCGGAGAGGTCGGTAAAGGCCTTCTTGCACTCGGGGCAGCTGAAGGGCCTCTCCCCCGTGTGGACACGCCGGTGGCTCTGCAGGTTGTAGGAATTGCTGAAGGCCTTCCCACACTCAGGGCAGCTGAACGGCCTGTCTCCCGTGTGGACCCGCCGGTGGACCAACAGGACAGAGAAAAATATGAAGGCCTTCCCGCACTCGGGGCAGCTGAAGGGCCTCTCCCCCGTGTGGCCCCGCTGGTGGGCCAGCAGATGGGAGTAATCTCTGAAGGCCTTCCCGCAGTCGGAGCAGGGGAATGGCCTCTCCCCGGTGTGACTGCGCCGATGAGTCTCCAGGGCAGACGGGGAACGGAAGCCTTTCCCACAGTCCCCACACTTCCATCGTTTCTCCACAGGGCGGGATTCCTCACGTTTCTCCATGGCCACAGCTTCAGCTGCACACAAACATGTGTAGAGCCCCTCCCTGCCGTGAAATCCCCTTTCCAGGCCGTATAACTGTTTCAGGCTCCACACACAGTGAGCTCTAACAGTGGGGTCTCTCGTCCAGTCCCACTGATGCTGAAAACGTCCTCAAACAGGAACCAAAAGGTGTTGATCCCTCTCACAGAAATCACAGTCAAAAATTGTTTTGTCCCGATGGATTGAGTGACTGTCAGACATTGACATCAAAGTGAGGACTGCAGACGCTGGAGAGTCAGTCAAAAAATGTGGCGCTGGCAAAACAGCAGGTCAGGCAGCATCCGAGGAGCAGGAGAGTCAATGTTTCAGACATAAGTCCTTCATCCATTGATTTTGAAGCTTCAGTCTTCAGATTTTCAAATACTCTGCAAAAAGAGATTACAAAAGTCATCACTATCAGTGCAGGGTAGAAATTCAGAACAAGCAACTCTACTTTCTGTGGAATATTCTTTTGCTGTTCCACAAAATTGAAAGCACTATCCCACTCTCCCTTCCCCTCTGTTCTCACTCTGCTCTAACTAATTCCCCTGAAAGTGCTGATTCAGGATCTTACAGGGGCAGAAAAGCAAAAATGTCAAGACTGACATCTCTCTGAATTTTGGATACCTCCACCTGAAAGTTAATATCTTTCACAACACTGGGATCCTGCGGAGAGTGAGCAGGTCTGATTTTGGGAAGCAAAAAAAAAGTGTCAATTCAGGGTGAAAAAGCAATGCAGCTTCTTGAGGAAGGATCAGACACAAAATGGTTAACGACCCCAGGAAGGTGGGAGCAAAATGAGACATCAAGGCATTAACACCGATACACTTCAGTCAAACTCTTCTGCTCCCAGTCAGGGCAAAACATGCCCTGAAAGTCCAGCCTTCACAACCACACTTCTGCTTTCACTGAAGACAGTTAGTGTCACACAGCACGGAAACAGACCCTTTGGCCCAACCTGCCCAGATATCCTAAATTAATCTAGTCACGTTTGCCATCACTTGGCCCCTATATGGGCCGGGTGCTGGCAGCTGGGACTAAATTGGGTTGGCTATCTTGTCAGCAAGGACGAGTCGGACCGAAGGGTCTGTTTCTGTGCTGTACATCTCTATGACTCCAGTCGCATTTGCATTCACTTGGCCCTGACCCATCTGAACTCTTCATATTCAGATGCCCATCCAGGAGCCTTTTAACTTGTCATCGTACCAGCACCCACCACTGATAACACCCACTCCACAGCGACTCCACGTTGAAAGCGTCTGGTCTGGTGCACCAGATGACATCAGAATAATCTCAGATCGTTCCAGATCACATCGATAGTCAGTCAGTGGCTTTCCTGATCAGGATGTTGTACGTGATCAAACAGGTCTGTGGGTAGGCGATCCCCCACCTCTTAGTTCAAGTATCTCTACGAGAACTCCCTTGCTGGAGGGTCCCTTGGAGACACTTCAACTGGACTTCATTGAGTTGTAGAAATGAGTTGAGTTGCTATAAATATGTTTTGCTTATTGTTGATGTCTTTTCGAAGTGGACTGAAGCCTACCCTCCTCCTAACGCTACTGCTGAGACTGTGGTGAAGATTTTGTTGAAGGAAATAATTCCCCGCTTCAGTATACCTGCGTGCATTAGCTCGGACAATGGACCACACTTTGTAGGTAATATTAACAGAAAACTCTGTTCCCAGCTTTGTATTTGTCGGCAACTGCATGGTGCTTATCATCCTCAGGCGGTGAATGTTTTAACCAGAGTCAAGACGAAACTTGCCAAATTAATGGCTGAGTAAAAAGTGAGGTCTGCAGATGCTGGAGATCAGAGCTGAAAATGTGTAGCTGGTTAAAGCACAGCAGGTTAGGCAGCATCCAAGGAACAGGAAATTCGACGTTTCGGGCCAGAGCCCTTCATCAGGAATGAGGAGAGTGTGCCAGGCAGGCTAAGATAAAGGTAGGGAGGAGGGACTTGGGGGAGGGCGATGGAGATGTGATAGGTGGAAGGAGGTCAAGGTGAGGGTGATAGGCTGGAGTGGGGTGGGGGCAGAGAGGTCAGGAAGGAGATTGCAGGCTGAGTCTGGCCTTTCCTGGTTATGCTAATCCCTGTGGCCTTATTTCAGATGCGATCCATGTCTGCGGGCAGGACACGACTGTCTCCAGGAGAGAGTCTCTCTGGTCACCCCGTCCATACTCCTTGGAATGATTCGGCTCCCTACTCAGTCCACATCCACTACATGACCGAAGCAATGGTTGGTAATATTCTTGCTCTAATTAGTGTCACGTGTGCCTTTCAATCCCAGGAGCGTGCGGCCAACAGCGATGTTCCCTCCCTTTCAGCCTTGTCACGGGTAGAGCCTGGTTCATTGGTGCTCGTCAAGACCTGGACTGGCAAAGGTCTCCAACCTCGTTGGGATGGCCCCTTCCAGGTTTTACTTCCCACCCCTACGACAGTCAAAGTCGCTGGGCTCTCGGCTTGGGTCCAACTGCACCATTGTAATTTGATTGCTCGCACCAATCAAAATTGGGGAAAGAGGAGGAGAGAATACTGGAATCCCAACAAAAGGAGTGGACCATGTCTATTTGGGTTTTTGAATTTTGCTGTTGTTCTAATGTTAACCTTATTACAGATACTTGAACTAAGAGGAGGGACATGTGGGGGATCGCCTATCACTTCATCTTTCTGATCATGTACAACATCCTGATGGGGAAAGCCACTAAGTATGGATGCGACCAGGAATGATCAGAGATTATCCACCACCCATGCTGAGGAGATGTCGTCCAGTGCACCGGAACAGACGCCTTTGACGTGTGGGACGTGATGAAGATTGATTATTGCAATGGACTCTTACATCAGAAAGACCAGATGGTCCATCTGGACAGTAGAAATCAGTGGCAGTTACCATGTTGTTACCATTTTTAAAAATTTTACCTGCAGACACAAGCCTAGTGAGGATAAAAATGATCAACCCCGTTATTATGGTAAATATTTTAAGGGCGCCCAGGAATACCATCCCTTTTTGCAGGACGGGCCGACTCGAGAAAAGAGAAGCCTGATAGGGGAAACTCCACAATCCACAAACAACTGATTTATACAGGCCCACAGAACGCTCTTCACCCCAGAGGCAGTAGTATGTTACTCCTCTCTATCGGGAGATGACTTACTTGCCCTGTCCCCAGTCCCCGATTCCATTCTATTCGTCAGACTTGCTACTGCCGACCCTGTGAAGAGAAATATCACTTTCCAATAGCTCCGGTCTGTGTATACAAACAGCTGGTGTAACACTAGCTGGGGTACAGCAGGCCTTATGTGGCACATGGATCTGGAACAGACTGGGTGACAATACAGGACACCCAATAGGATGCAGAATCCAGAATACCTTGAGGTTGGAAGGTTCGGCAGGGGTGACAAGTCAAAAGAACCGCAATTCCCTCTTTTGTGGCCTGACCATTCGAGAAAATAAGACTAAAGAGGCTCTGGAACAGAGTAAAGTGGGATTATCAGACCTGTGTCTTTACTCTATGCAGAATCGGTATGCCTTAGACTATATACTCGCCCGGGAGGGTGAGGTCTGCACCATTGTCCAAGATAAATGCACTATGGGCATTCCTGATCTCACTGGCAATATTACTAAGATACAAGAAGAGATCTAGGTATTCCTTGACAGAATGACTGAAGAGACCAGTTGGGGAAACTGCAGATTGGGCTCATGGTACAATTGGCTTATCAATTTAGCCATGTATGGTAGAATACTTTTCCTCTGTTTGTCAGTATTGCTCTTGTTAGGTGTTTAATTGTTAAACTTATGAGGTCCCTTAGTGATATAGATTTGTCCCAGAAGATGCTCCTTTTGCGTTCCGATGGCTCACCCACACATGTCGATGGTGATGATAAATATGACCAGATGAGCTGCGAAGATGGTGGTGCCGCTCTACAGGATGTTGATGGCTGGACCACCTTGAAGGGCATTCATTTGGACTAGCCTTCTCTTTCAGTGATCGCGGTGCAATCAAATGCAGGAATGAGGGTGTGGGCATCTGGGTGATAAAGTCTCCAGCCTTAAAACTTGTCATTAAACATTCAGACTATAATGTAATGCTGAATTATTGAATACATTTACTGCACTAGAAAATAAACAGGCAGGAAGGCTCAGAAAGAGGAGAGAACTTAAAGATAGGGACACCTGGGCTCACCAAGTGATAACAGGATACTGTAAGGCAATTAAGAAGGTTTGTCTCAGCATCGGTGAATCTGTGTGAACAGGACACCAAGTAATAACATTCACAGCCGTTCCCTTGTGAGACCATTTTAGTGCTGAGGCTGTTGAATCCCGTAGAAAATTAACTCTTAGTGTTTATCTGCAATGGATTGAAATGAATGGCATTTTGGGACCTTATGATGATATTGAGTAGCCATTACTGGTTATTGAATACAAACTCTGTAAAAGGAAATATTGATAAAGCTTTACCTTACTTGCTGCAGCCGAGACTCCAGCGGAGGCAATAGGCCGCGGACACAGTTCCGTCTTCGGGATGGCCACGCCCCCTCCGGCGCCAATGAAACACGTAAACCCCACCCCTTCGGAAGGCTGCTCGTAAACCCCGCCCTTCCGAACAGTGGACGTAAACCCCGCCCCTTCGAGTAAAAAATGAGGTCTGCAGATGCTGGAGATCACAGCTGCAAATGTGTTGCTGGTCAAAGCACAGCAGGCCAGGCAGCATCTCAGGAATAGAGAATTCGACGTTTCGAGCATAAGCCCTTCATCAGGAATAAGAGAGAGAGAGCCAAGCCGGCTGAGATAAAAGGTAGGGAGGAGGGACTAGGGGGAGGGGCGATGGAGGTGGGATAGGTGGAAGGAGGTCAAGGTGAGGGTGATAGGCCGGAGTGGGGTGGGGGCGGAGAGGTCAGGAAGAGGATTGCAGGTTAGGAGGGCGGTGCTGAGTTGAGGGAACCGACTGAGACAAGGTGGGGGGAGGGGAAATGAGGAAGCTGGAGAAATCTGAATTCATACCTTGTGGTTGGAGGGTTCCCAGGCGGAAGATGAGGCGCTCCTCCAGCCGTCGTGTAGTTGTGTTCTGCCGGTGGAGGAGTCCAAGGACCTGCATGTCCTCGGTGGAGTGGGAGGGGGAGTTAAAGTGTTGAGCCACGGGGTGATTGGGTTGGTTGGTTCGGGCGGCCCAGAGGTGTTCTCTGAAGCGTTCCGCAAGTAAGCGGCCTGTCTCACCAATATAGAGGAGGCCACATCGGGTGCAGCGGATGCAATAGATGATGTGTGTGGAGGTACAGGTGAACTTGTGGCGGATATGGAAGGATCCCTTGGGGCCTTGGAGGGAAGTGAGTGTGGAGGTGTGGGCGCAAGTTTTACATTTCCTGCGGTTGCAGGGGAAGGTGCCGGGGGTGGAGGTTGGGTTGGTGGGGGGTGTGGATCTGACAAGGGAGTCACGAAGGGAGTGGTCCTTGCGGAACGCTGATAGGGGAGGGGAGGGAAATATATCCTTGGTGGTGGGGTCCGTTTGGAGGTGGCGGAAATGGCGGCGGATAATACGTTGTATGCGCAGGTTGGTGGGGTGGTAGGTGAGAACCAGTGGGGTTCTGTCTTGGTGGCGGTTGGAGGAGCGGGGCTCAAGGGCGGAGGAGCGGGAAGTGGAGGAGATGCGGTGGAGGGCATCGTCGATCACGTCTGGGGGGAATCTGCGGTCCTTGAAGAAGGAGGCCATCTGGGTTGTGCGGTGTTGGAATTGGTCCTCCTGGGAGCAGATGCGGCGGAGACGAAGGAATTGGGAATATGGGATGGCGTTTTTACAGGGGGCAGGGTGGGAGGAGGTGTAGTCCAGGTAGCTGTGGGAGTCAGTCGGTTTATAATAGATGTCTGTGTTGAGTCGGTCGCCCGAGATAGAAATGGAAAGGTCTAGGAAGGGGAGGGAGGAGTCTGAGACAGTCCAGGTGAATTTCAGGTCGGGATGGAAGGTGTTAGTAAAGTTGATGAACTGTTCAACCTCCTCGTGGGAGCACGAGGCAGCGCCGATACAGTCATCGATGTAGCGGAGGAAAAGGTGGGGGGTGGTGCCAGTGTAGTTGCGGAAGATGGACTGTTCCACATATCCTACAAAGAGGCAGGCATAGCTGGGGCCCATGCGGGTGCCCATGGCAACTCCTTTAGGTTGGAGGAAGTGGGAGGATTGAAAAGAGAAGTTATTCAGGGTGAGGACCAGTTCAGTCAGTCGAAGGAGGGTGTCAGTGGAAGGGTACTGGTTAGTGCGGCGGGAAAGGAAGAAGCGGAGGGCTTTGAGTCCTTCGTGATGGGGGATGGAGGTGTACAGGGACTGGATGTCCATAGTGAAAATAAGGCGTTGGGGACCGGGGAAGCGAAAATCCTGGAGGAGGTGGAGGGCGTGGGTGGTGTCCCGAACGTAGGTGGGGAGTTCTTGGACTAAAGGGGACAGGACCGTGTCGAGGTATTGGGAGATGAGTTCGGTGGGGCAGGAGCAGGCTGAGACAATGGGTCGGCCGGGGCAGGCAGGTTTGTGGATTTTGGGCAGGAGGTAGAAACGGGCGGTGCGGGGTTGTGGGACTATGAGGTTGGAGGCGGTGGATGGGAGATCCCCTGAGGTGATGAGGTCCTGGATGGTCTGTGAGATGATGGTTTGGTGGTGGGAGGTGGGGTCGTGGTCAAGGGGGCGATAAGAGGAGGCGTCCGCGAGCTGGCGTTTGGCTTCAGCGGTGTACAGGTCAGTGCGCCAAACTACCACCGCGCCTCCCTTGTCTGCGGGTTTGATGGTGAGGTTGGGATTGGAGCGGAGGGAGTGGAGGGCTGCACGTTCTGAGGGTGAGAGGTTGGAGTGGGTGAGAGGGGTGGACAGGTTGAGTCGGTTGATGTCACGGCGGCAGTTGGCTATAAAGAGGTCGAGGGCGGGTAGGAGGCCTGCACGGGGTGTCCAGGTGGATGGGGTGTGTTGGAGGCGGGAGAAGGGGTCGTCAGAGGGTGGGCGGGAGTCTTGGTTGTGAAAGTAGGCACGGAGGCGAAGGCGGCGGAAGAATTGTTCAATATCTCGCCGCGTGTTGAACTCATTAATCCGAGGGCGTAGGGGAACGAAGGTGAGGCCCCTGCTGAGGACTGATCTTTCATCCTCAGAGAGGGGGAGATCTGGAGGGATGGTGAAAATCCGGCAAGGCTGGGAGCTAGGACCTGGTGTGGGACTGGAGCTGGAGCTGGAGCTGGGGGCGGGGACAGAGATCGAAGTAGGGGCGGAGTTAGATGTGGTGACGTTGCTCGACGTGGGGGCGGGGTCATGCGTCGTGACGGAAATAAGCGTGGGGGCAAGTCCCGCCTCTTGGAACCAAACCTCTTTCCCCCTCGCACCAATCCCCGCCCCTTCGCCGCGTTCCACGCGCGATGTCTAAACCACGCCCTCTTCCCCCACGCGCAACCGCCCACAAAGCCGTCGCCTCCAGGATCGACGCGCCGCTCTACCGCTGAGCCTCGCCCCGCCTACTAACTCGCGACCCTCTCACGAGACATGCCCCGCCAATGAGCACGCCCTCCCGCTAAAACCCGCCTCTCCGTAAACCCCGCCCACCCAGGTGTATTTGGAAGCACTAGCTTCTGCAGCGCTGCTCCTTCTGCGGGGAGCTGTGCTGCAGGATCATAAGACACAGAATTAATAGCAAAAGATCACAGTGTCATGCAACCGATGCAATATTTCGAACAAACCTGGACTGCTACTGAGTCCTTCATCTTTTGGAATGGGTTGCAGGTTTCAGTTCATCAATATATAAATTCCAGAACTTTAGAGCAGATTCCCCACAGTGTGGAAACAGGCCCTTCGGCCCAACAGGTCCACACCGACCCGCCGAAGAGCAAAACACCCAGCCCCATTCCCTGTCACCTAACATTACGGGGCAATTTATCGTGGCCAATCACCCTAACCCGCACGTCTTTGGACTGTGGGAGGATACCCACGCAGATGTGGGGGAATGAATTGAACCCGGGGCTCTGGCGCTGTGAGGCAGCAGTGCTAACCACAAAAAAAGGTGACATTTTCTATTTTTCAGCAGCAGCAACCCAGGAGCGGGGAGTCACTGATTTGAGATTTTAAATTTGAAGTCAGAGAGCAGAAGTTCCTTGGAGAGGAGGGACGATTTATTTTTATTTCCTTCCTGCTGTATAAGTCAGTGGGTACTGTTGAGGGGGGAAAACGACCTACCGGGGGTATGCACTGGGACTGAGGTCGCTGGCACAGAGCCTGTCCCTGTTGCACCAGAAGGGAAGGAGGTAAAGGAGAAAAGTGTTAGTCATTGGGGACTTGATAGTTAGAGGGTCAGGTAGAGGGTTTGTTGGGAACGAACAAGACTCACGGTTGGTGTGTTGCCTCCCAGGTGGCAGGGTGCATGATGTCTCAGATCATTTCTTTGGGGTCCTGAAGGGAGAGAGTGTCCAACCCCAAGACATGGTCCATGTAGGTACCAACGACATAGGGTAGAAAGCGGGATAGGGATGTAAGGCAGGATTTCAGGGAGGTAGGGTGGAAGCTGAGGGCTAAAACAAACAGATTGGTTATCTCTGGTTTGTTAACCGTGCCACGTGATAGCGAGTCAAGGAATAGGGAGAGATATCAGCTGAACACGTGGCTGCAAGGATGGTGCAGGAGGGAGGGTTTCAAACTTTTGGATAATTGGGGCTCATTCTGGGGAGGGTGGGTCTTGTACAAACAGGACAGTCTTCACTTAAACCAGAGGGGTACTAATATCCTGGGTGGGAAATTTGCTGGTGCTATTCGGGTGGGTTTAAACTAGCTCAGCAGGGGGATGGGAACCGGGGGTGTAGCTGCAGTGCCCAGGAGGATGAGAGTAGGGAGGACAGGGACAGGATTTCAGGGTCACAGGAATGTGCTGGCAGACAGCGAAGTGGTTTGAAGTGTGTCTACTTCAACGCCAGAGTATCTGCAATAAGGTCGGTGAGCTTACAGCACGGCTAAGTACCTGGGACTTGGATGTTGTGGCCATTTCGGAGACACGGATAGAGCAGGGTGAGGAATGGATGTTGCAGGTACCAGGGTTTTGATCTTTCATTAAGAACAGGCAAGGCAGTAAAAGAGGGAGAGGCATGGCCTTGTTAGTCAAGGATAGTATAACGGTGGCTGACAGAACTTTTGATGAGGACTCGTCTACTGAGGTAATGTGGGCTGAGGTTAGAAACAGGAGAGGAGAGGTCACACTGCTTGGAGTTTTTTTTTTAAAATAGGCCTCCGTAGAGTTCCAGGGAGGTGGAAGAGAGGATTAGCAAAAGTATTCTGGGTAGGAATGAAAGGAACAGGGTGGTCATTTTGGGGGACTTTAACTTCCCAAACATTGACTGGAAATGCTTTCACTCTAGTACGTCATACGGATCAGTTTTTGTCCAGTGTGTGCAGGAGGGTTTTCTGACACAGTATGTCGAAGGGCCGACAAGAGGGGAGGTCACACTGGATCTGGTGCTTGGTAATGAACCAGGCCAGGTGTTTGATTTAGTGGTAGGTGAGCACTTTGGAGAGAGTGACAATAATTCAGTTAGGTTTCATTTAGCGATGTAAAGGGATACGACCATGCCAAAGGTCAAGAGTTATCGATGGGGCAGGGGCAATTATAATGCAATTAGGCAAGACTTAGGATGCATAGAATAAGGTAGCAAAATGCAGGGAATGGGGACAATTGAAATGTGGAGCTGGTTTAAGGAACAGATATTGCGTGTCCTTGATCGGTATGTCCCTGTCAGGCAGGGAGGAAGTGATAAGGTAAGGGAACCGTGGTTTACAACAGAAATTGCATCTCTTGTTACAAAGAAGAAGGAGGCTGATGTGTTGATGAGGCAAGATGGTTCAGATGAGACGATGGAGAGTTCCAGATCACCGAGGAGGGATTTAAAGAGAGAGTTAAGAGCAAAGAGAGGACATGAGCAGTCTTTAACACATAGAATAAAGGAGAACCCTAAAGCTTGCTCTAGGTATCTGAGGAATAAAAGGATGATTAGGGTAGGAATAGGGTCAATCAAAGACAGAAGTGGGAAAGTGAATGTGGGCCCTGTGGAGCTTGGAGAGGTGCTAATGAATATCTCTCATCGGTCTTCACTCAGGAAAAGGAGAATATTGGAGAGGAAAAGAATGAGGTACAAGATATTAGACTGAAAAGGATCGAGGTTAGTTGCACACAGGTATTATCAATTCTAGAAGGAGTGAAAGTAGACAAGTGCTCTGGGCCGGATGGGATTTATCCGAGGATTCTCTGGGAAGCGAGGGAGGAGATAGCAGAGCCTTTGGCTTTGGTATTTGAGTCGTCATTGTCTACGGGTTTAGTACCAGAGTGGAGGATTGCAAATGTTGTGCCCTTGTTCAAGAAGGGCAGCAGAGATGACCCAGGTAAGTATAGACCAGTGAGCCTTACTTCGGTTGAAGGAAAGCTTTTGGAAAGGAATATTAGAGATAGGATTTATAATCATCTAGCAAGCAACAATTTGATTTCAGATAGTCAACATGGTTTCATCAATGGCAGGTCATGTCTCACAAACCCCTGAGTTTTTTGAGAAGGTGACCAAGCATGTAGATGAGGGTAGGGCAGTTGACGTGGTTTACATGGACCTCAGTAAAGCCTTTGATTAGGTTGCACATGGCAGGCTGTTGGAGAAAATGCAGAGGCATGGGATTGAGGGTGATTTAGCAGTTTGTATTAGAAACTGGCTTTCTGAAAGAAGGCAGCGAGTGGTGGTTTATGGAAAATATTCAGCCTGGAGTCCGGTTACTCGTGGTGTGCCACAAGGATCTGTTTTGGGACTACTGCGGTTTGTCATTTTTATAAATGACTTAGACGCAGGCATAGGTGGATGGATTAGTAAATTTGCAGACAACACTAAAGTCGGTGGAGTACTGGACAGTTTGGAAGAATGTTACAGGTTGCACGGGGACTTGGATAAACTGCAGAATTGGGCTGAGAGGTGGCAAATGGAGTTCAATGCAGCTATATGTGAGGTGATTCATTTTGGGAATAATAACAGGAAGGCAGTGATCTTGGAGTCCACATGCATAGATTCCTGAAAATTGCCACCCAGGTGGATAGTGCTGTTAAGAACGCATACGGTATGTTAGGTTTCATTCGTAGAGGGATTGAGTTCCGGAACCGCAATATCATGCTGCAACTATACAAAACACTGGTGCAGCCACCCTTGGAATATTGTGCATAGTTCTGGTCCCCATATTTCAGGAAGGATGTGGGAAGCATTGGAAAAAGTGCAGTGGAGATTTACCAGGTTGTTGCCTGGTCTGGAGGGAGGGTCTTATGAGGAAAGGCTGAGACACTTGTATCTGTTCTTATTGGAAAGAAGAAGGCTAAGGGGGGATTTGATAGAGACATTAAAGATGATCAGAGGATTAGATAGGGTAGACAGAGAAAGGCTTTTTCCTAGGATGATGATGTCAGCTTGTACGAGAGGGCATAACTACAAATTGAGGGGCGAGAGCTTTAAGACAGATGTCACAGGCAAGTTCTTTACCCAGAGAGTGGTAAGGGCGTGGAATGCCCTACCTGCTAAGGTAGTCAACTCAGTCACATTAGGGAGATTTAAACAATCCTTAGATAATGCGCATGGATGATTTTGGGATAGTGTCGGGGAATGAGCTGAGAATAGTTCACAGGTCAACGCAACATCGAGGGTCGAAGGGCCTGTTCTGCGCTGGATTGTTCTATGTTCTAAACTTAGTGCAAGAGGCTGAAAGAAATGAGCAGCTTTAAAACAAAAACCTCTTGGAGCTCAAAGCTTTCAATGAGAGTCTGAGCCTGGTGGTAAGTTCAGGTAACCTTTATTGCAACCCAACTTTGTTACAGCTTCAGATCCCCCCAGCAAAAAGTAGTTGCTTTTTTAACAGCTCAAGGTGAAAGTCCACACACCACACCTCCCCTGTGCCCCCCCTCACTGTCTTTACTATTGATCAGCACCAAGTTGTCCCTTTGTAATTGAATCCTTGGTACAGCCATAACCCGAAGGAAGTATTGCCTCACTCAGCAATTTCAACCCATACCCTGTCTCCAAGTAAGTTTCTCCCCGCTCCTTTGCCAGGAAGGGGCAGTGTAGAGTCAACCAGACTGCTGTGGGTCTGGAGTCACGTGTAGGCCAGACCGGGTAAAGGATGCAGCTGGAACGACTGAGTGTATCCTTTCCCACAATGGCGGTTCCCTTCCCTAACAAGGGAGAGAGGGAATCAGATGGGGGCTTTCTCCCCTGCACCACCCCCTCCCTGAAACGGTCTCATCGTTAGATTCCGAACTCCACATTTCTGACCGAATACCAATTCTGCCATCTGTCGTGGCGGGATTCAAACCCGGGAGTCCCCGGAACCGGGTTGATAGTCCAATCGATAATGGGTCTCGCTGTCACTCCTTCAATCCCCCTGTGAAGGCACGTGAACTCGCTGGTGCCTCCGCAGTTGGGAGGAGTAGGTGAAGCCCTTCCCGCACTGAGAGCAGATGAACGGCCTCTCCCTGGTGTGGATCCGCTGGTGCCTCAGCAGGATGGAGGAATCGCGAAAGGCCTTCCCACACTCGGGGCAGCTGAAGGGCCTCTCCCCCGTGTGGATCCGCTGGTGGCTGTGAGGTTGGAGGAGCAGGTGAAGCTCTTCCCACACTGAGAGCAGGTGTACGGTCTCTCCCCCGTGTGGACCCGCTGGTGGGTCAGCAGGTGGGAGGAATCGCTGAAGGCCTTCCCGCACTGAGAGCAGCTAAAGGGCCTCTCCCCGGTGTGGACACGCTGGTGGCACCGCAGGGCAGAGACGTGGGTAAAGGCCTTCCCACACTCGGGGCAACTGAAGGGTCTCTCCCCTGTATGGATCCGCTGGTGGCACCGCAGGGCAGAGACGTGGGTAAACGCCATCCCACACTCGGGGCAGCTGAAGGGCCTCTGCCCTGTGTGGACGCGCCGGTGGCTCTGCAGGTTGGAGGAATACCTGAAGGCCTTCCCGCACTCGGGGCAGCTGATGGGCTTTTCCCCAGTGTGGATCCGCTCGTGCCTCATCAGGGAGGAGGTGTTGGTAAAGGCCTTTCCGCACTCTGGGCAGCTGAAGGGCCTTTCCCCAGTGTGGACCCGCTGGTGGGCCAGCAGGTGGGAGGAATGTCTGAAGGCCTTCCCGCACTCGGTGCAGGGGAATGGCCTCTCCCCGGTGCGACTGCGCCGATGAGTCTCCGGGGCAGAGGGGACACGGAAGCCTTTCCCACAGTCACCACACTTCCACGGTTTCTCCACAGGGCGGGATTCCTCAGCTTTCTCCATGGCAACAGCTTCAGCTGCACACAAACACGTGTAGAGCCCCTCCCTGCCGTGAAATCCCCTTCCCAGGCCGTATAACTGTTTCAGGCTCCACACACACTGCGCTGCAACAGTGGGGTCTCTCGCCCAGTCCCACCTGATGCTGAAAACGTCCTCAAAACAGGAACCAAAAAGCGTTGATCCCTCTCACAGAAATCACACAGTCAAAAATTGTTGTGGTCCCGATGGATTGAGTGACTGTCAGACATTGACATCAAAGTGAGGACTGCAGACGCTGGAGAATCAGTCAAAAAATGTGGCGCTGGAAAAACAGCAGGTCAGGCAGCATCCGAGGAGCAGGAGAGTCAACGTTTCAGACATAAGCCCTTCATCTGCTGATTTTGAAACTTCAGGTCTTCAGATTTTCAAATACTCTGCAAAAAGATTACAAAAGTCATCACTATCAGTGCAGGGTAGAAATTCAGAACAAGCAATTCTACTTTCTGTGGAATATTCTTTTGCTGTTCCACAAAATTGAAAGCACCATCCCACTCTCTCCCTCTGTTCTCACTCCGCTCTAACTAATTCCCCTGAAGGTGCTGATTCAGGATCTTACAGGGACAGAAAAAGCAAAAACTTCAAGACTGACATCTCTCTGAATTTTTGATGCCTCCACCTGAAAGTTAATATCTTTCACCACACTGGGATACTGTTAAGAGTGAGCAGGTCTGATTTTGGGAAGCAAAAAAAAGTCAATTCAGGGTGAACCTGCAATGCAGCTTCTTGAGGAAGGACCAGACACAAAATGGTTAACGACCCCAGGAAGGTGGGAGCAAAATGAGACATCAAGGCATTAACACCAATACACTTCAGTCAAACTCTTCTGCTCCCAGTCAGGAGAAAGGGAGGACTGCAGGGCTCACGCTTGAAATGTCGATTCTCCTGCTCCTTGGATGCTGCCTGACCTCCTGCACTTTTCCAGCAACACATTTTCAGCTGCTTCCAGTCAGGGCAAAACATGCTCTGAAAGTCCAGCCTTCACAACCACACTTCTGCTTTCACTGAAGACAATTAGAGTCACACAGCACAGAATCAGACCCTTTAGCTCAATCTGTCCGAGTTGACCAGATATCCTAAATTAATCTAGTCACGTTTGCCATCACTTGGCCCCTATATGGGCCGGGTGCTGGCAGCTGGGACTAAATTGGGTTGGCTATCATGTGCAATAGAGCTAAGGGAGAGCCTAATGGGAACAGAATTTTGAGGACCATTGTCTACCAGATGTACAGCACAGAAATCGTCCCTTCGGTCCAACTCATCCATGCCAATCAGATATCCTAAATCAATCTAGTCCCATTTGACAGCACATGGCCCACATCCCTCTAAACCCTTTCTATTCATATACCCAGCGAGATGCCTTTTAAATGCTGTAATTGTACCAGCCTCCACCACTTCCTCTGGCACCTCATTCCTTACATACACCACCCTCTGAATATAAGAGTAGCCCCTTAGGGCCCTTTTAAATCTCCCCCAACCCTAAACCTATTACCCTCTAGTTCTGGACTCCCCCATTCCAGGGAAATGCCTTGTCTATTTATCCTATCCATGCCACTCATGATTTTATAGTAATCTGTAGGGTCACCCCTCAGCCTCTGGTACTCAAGGGAAAACAGCCCCATCCTGTTCAGCTCAAACCCTGACAACATTCTTGCCAATCTTTTCTGAACCCTTTCAAGTTTCACAACATCCATGACATCCTTCCTACAGCAGAGAGACCAGTACTGCACACAATATTCCAAATGTGGCCTAACCAATGTCGTGTAAAAAATGAGGTCTGCAGATGCTGGAGATCACAGCTGCAAATGTGTTGCTGGTCAAAGCACAGCAGGCCAGGCAGCATCTCAGGAATAGAGAATTCGACGTTTCGAGCATAAGCCCTTCATCAGGAATAAGAGAGAGAGAGCCAAGCAGGCTAAGATAAAAGGTAGGGAGGAGGGACTAGGGGGAGGGGCGATGGAGGTGGGATCCTTCCATATCCGCCACAAGTTCACCTGTACCTCCACACACATCATCTATTGCATCCGCTGCACCCGATGTGGCCTCCTCTATATTGGTGAGACAGGCCGCTTACTTGCGGAACGCTTCAGAGCACACCTCCGGGCCGCCCGAACCAACCAACCAACCCAATCACCCCGTGGCTCAACACTTTAACTCTCCCTCCCACTCCACCGAGGACATGCAGGTCCTTGGACTCCTCCACCGGCAGAACACAACTACACGACGGCTGGAGGAGGAGCGCCTCATCTTCCGCCTGGGAACCCTCCAACCACAAGGTATGAATTCAGATTTCTCCAGTTTCCTCATTTCCCCTCCCCCCACCTTGTCTCAGTCGGTTCCCTCAACTCAGCACCGCCCTCCTAACCTGCAATCCTCTTCCTGACCTCTCCGCCCCCACCCCACTCCGGCCTATCACCCTCACCTTGACCTCCTTCCACCTATCCCACCTCCATCGCCCCTCCCCCTAGTCCCTCCTCCCTACCTTTTATCTTAGCCTGCTTGGCTCTCTCTCTCTTATTCCTGATGAAGGGCTTATGCTCGAAACGTCGAATTCTCTATTCCTGAGATGCTGCCTGGCCTGCTGTGCTTTGACCAGCAACACATTTGTAACCAATGTCGTGGACAGCTACAACGTAATCTCCCAAATTCTGTACTCAGACGATTGGGAAAGTTTTCAAAACCCACAAACGACAACCGGGAAAACATTGAGGTATCAACACCGGGGGGCAGTGGAGAAGGGAAAGGAAGCCAAAAGTGCTGGAGCCAAGGCAGAAGAAGAACACAGGATGCACAGCCAGCTTGAAGCTGCATGTGCTGTTGCATTTACTTGTGGAAATCGGGTGCATTTTGAAAAGGAAAACAGAAAAGATATGTACTCCTCCCAATCTGTCCTCCTCACCTGGTAATTAAGTCCTATACCTGAGTTGACAGGATCTGCTCCCTCGCTGGATTCACTCCCGTTGCTACAAGTGAACAGATTTTCCCAGACGGAGGGATTTTCATTCATTGTCACTTCCGCGTTGTGACGTCACGAAAGGAGCGGGTGGGCGTGGCCAAGCCGGGCGCACGCACTGCGCCTGCGTTGTCCTGCACCGTTTGCTCATATCCATTCGCTTCAGAGAATCCCCACAGAGTGGGAGCAGACCACTCGGCCCATCGAGTCCACACTCTCTTTAAATCCTTCCTCGGTGATCTATAATTCTCCATCGCCTCATCTGTACCATCTTGCCTCGTCAACACATAAGCCTCATGGAACAGCATCATAAGACACAGAACTTGTATCAAAAGATCAAGTGTCATGCAACTGATAGAATAATCGAACAAACTCAGATTGTCTTCATCTCTTAGAATGGGTGCGGGTTTTGGTTCATTAATATGTAACAATGTTCTTGAGATGACTTAAGGTTTTATATTAAAAAAAACTCCGCTCAGACAATGCATTAAAGGTGTGAGATTTGAGTCTGTCAGTATTACAATCTTGAATCAGACCGGTTCTGTTTCCAAAGTCGGAATTTGTAGAATATTACATGCATTGACTGCCTGCAGATTGTGTGCTTTTTGAACAAAATTGAATGTATCTGCAAATATAATTCTGCCAATACAATTTCACCCCAAAGAGTAGTGTGTGCATGAGAAAGTGAGTGTGTGTGCATTTGAGTTTGTGTGTGAGAGTGCACAGAAGCTTGTGTGTGCATGCTTGGGAAAGTGAGAGTGTGATGGAGTATGAGGCTGCGAGTGTGAGAGAGTGTTGAGGGGTGTGTGTCTGTCTGTCTGAGATAGAGTATGTGTGTGAGAGAGACGCTTAATAAAGGCAAGGGTTTGTACAGATAATGGTTGGGCCATGAGTCGTGTTGTAGAACAGACAGACATGTTTGTGGGGGGGTGTTCAGATACATAGTTCTTTGGAAGTTGCATCACTGCTAGACAGAATGGTTTTCAGACGGCATCTCGCAACATTGCCTTCATTGTTCACACCACTGAGTATAGGGGTTGGGACATCATGTTGAGGTTGTACAGGATGTTGGTGAGGCCACTTTCAGAGTACTGAGTACAGTTCTGGTGGCACTGTAATAGGAAGAATACTATTAGTGAGTGTTTAATAAAGATTTACCAGGATGTTGTAAGGACTGGAAGGTTTGAGTTACAAGGAGAGGCTGGGACTTTATTCACTGGAGCAGAGGAGGTTGGTGGGGTGACCTCATTGAGATTGATAAAATCATGAATGGAGGTAAGATGAATAGCAAATGGCTCTTGCTTCGCGGCGGGGAGCTCAAAACTCGGGGGGCATTTTTTTTAAATGTGAGGAGAGAGATTTAAAAGGAACTGGAGGGGCAACATTTTGAAAAAGGGTGATTTGCATGTGGAATGAACTTACTGAGGATGTGGTAGTTGCAGGTACAGTTACAACATTGTGATAGATGCAGGTAGAGTTACAACATTGAAACAGCATTTGGATGGGTAGATGAATAGAAAGGTTTAGAGGGAAATGGGCCAAATGCAGGCAAGTGGGACTGGTTTAGTTTGGAATCCTGGTGGGCATGAACGAATTGGACCGAAGTGTCTGTTTCTGTGCTGTATACCTCTATTGAAACCAGTCAAATTCTGAAAGGGACTTGACAGGATAGATGCAGATAAAATGCCCCTTTGTGGGGAGGGTCTCGAATTCCGACAATGTGGAAGCAGGCCATTCAGCCCATCTATTTCACTCTGGCCCTCTGAACAGTATCCCACCCATACCCAACCCCTTACTCCGTATTTCCCATGGCCAATCCACCCTAACCTGTACATCCCTGGTCACTATGGGTAACTTAGCACGGCCAATCCTCCCTAACCTACACTCTAATGTGTAAATTACCTTCTGAAGAATGTAATTTAAGTGCAGAGCTTTTCTAAGAAAATTGTCAGTTTGACTCAACATTGGGACACAGACAGAATTCACAACTATTGTCTCTGCTTATAAACAGGGCAACGTCTCTTCGAAATGTAGATTCATTTAGATATAACTGCGTCACTTTACATATTAAGATATCCCTTTGAATGTGCCACATCCCTTTGAAATGGAATCTCGTCTGTTTAAATCTCTTTATTTGCAGATATACCCGTTAAAATGTCCATGTCCCTTTAAAATGCAGATTGCCCCCTTTAGATATGAGGCCGTTCCGTTAGATGTCGGAATATCTGTTTAAATGGAGCCGTGAGCTTTCCCAACGTAGACAGGGCTCCTCGAAACGTGGCAGTGTCCCCCCTGCAGCTGCAGAGCGAGACAGGAGAGTTTGTTTTTGTGAATGAGCAGTTGTAGCGCGAGGTGGCTGTTGCTTGGTGACGGTGAGGCTCCCCCGGCCCCGCCCATCCCCCCGTGCAGACGTCACGCGGGGGTGAAGGCGGTTGGGAGGAGAAGTCGCTCGAGCGGGGAAGCGGCGGCCGTTAGGAAAATGGCGCCGTGCGGCCCGGGGCAGACCCCCGTCACTGGTCACCGCCGCCTTCCTGGTGCAGCTGCTGTGTCACGGCCACACCGGCCGGCTGTACAGCAGGCAGGAGCCGGTGACCATTCTGGAGGCGGATGGGGTTAAGGACCTGTTTGGGAACTGGTCGGGCGCCTGGGTGGTGGAGTTCTACTGGTCGTGGGGCGGCCCCTGTGTCAACTATGGGGCCACCTGGAAGGTACTGGGCCCGGGAGGTGAAAGGTGAGGCAGGTTGTGGGGGGGACGGAGGGGAAGGAATGTGGGGCCTGTCCTGTCATAGTCACATTTTACACTCACTTTCCATCTGCTTTTACTGGCGCTTGTGCTGTTTACCCCTCACTGTTTTATTAATCCTTGTGCTGTTTGCCCCTCACTGTTACTTGTGCAATTGCTGAGGGTAGTGTGTAAAAAGTAGTGAAAGATACTATGCACCAGCATGTATATGTTCCTCAGTTATTGAAGGGGCAGGACCTGTTGAGAACGGTTAGTAAAGCATATCGTGCACTAAGCCTTGTTAACATGGAGAGTTTGGTATTTGGAAAAATATACTTTTTTTATTATTTAGAATCATAAAGATGTACAGCACATGAACTCACCCATTTGGTCCAACCTGTCCATGCCAACCAGATATCCTAAATTAATCTAGTCCCATTTGTCAGCACTTGGTTCATATACCCATCCTGATGCCTTTTAAATGCTGTAATTATATCGGCCTCCACTACTTCCTCTCGCAGCTCATTCCATACATGCACCATCCTCTGCATGGAAAAGTTGCCCCTTAGGTACCTTTAATATCTTTCTGCTCTCACCCTAAACCTATGCCCTGTAGTTGTGAACCTCACCCCTATTCTGGGGAAAAGACATTAAAAAAAATGTTGAGCAGCCAGACAAAAGCGATAAAATGTTAAGCCACATGGGGAAAAAGAACTGTGGCTCTACCCTTTATTTCTCCTCTTGGCATTTGAACATTTAACATCTGTCAATAACACCAGCATCGCCACAGAGCACGTTGTGTCTGCTCCTCGGTGTGAACAACAGCGCACCTGCTCGCTGGTGTCACCAGTACATTGTCCATGCTCCTCACTGTCGGCAGAAAAGGAGACATCGCTTATCTCTGTTCCTAAAGGTCTTCCCTTTATTCTTAAAGCTGTGTCCTCTGGTCCTAGTCTCTCCTACCAATGGAAACATCTTCCCAATGTCATTGCACTGTGGGGATGAAGCCCTACCCTGTCCAGTAATTTCTGGTGGGTGAGACGAGGCCTCAAGGTTAGAGGGAGTAGCTTTCAGACAGAGATGAGGAGGAACTGCTTTTCCCAGAGGGTTGTGAATCTATGGAATAGTCTAGATTAGAGTGGTGCTGGAAAAGCACAGCAGGTCAGGCAGCATCCGGAGAGTAGGAAAATCGATGTTTCGGGCAAAAGCCCTTCATCAAAATCTAGGGAATACACTGGCTAAGGAAGCAATAGAGGCAGCTTCATTAAGTATATTCAAGATACAGTTGGGTGGGATTTGGCCTGGTTGGGGAATTAAGGGGTTTCTTGTGACAGTGCAGGGAGGAGAAGATGAAACGATGGATAGATCAGCCATGATCTTAATGAATGACGGAGCAGGCTCACTTGTAGCAACTGGAGTGAATCCAGCGAGGGAGCAGACTTTGGGACCTCAGGTATGTGTCTTGGTTACCTGGGTGAGGAGAGACAGAAGTTCAGATTAGATTACTTACAGTGTGGAAACAGGCCCTTCGGCCCAACAAGTCCACACTGACCCGCTGAAGCGCAACCCACCCATACCCTTACATTTACCCCTTACCTAACACTACGGGCAATTTAGCATGGCCAATTCACCTGACCCGCACATCTTTGGACTGTGGGAGGAAACCGGAGCACCCGGAGGAAACCCACGCAGACACGGGGAGAATGTGCAAACTCCACACAGTCAGTCGCCTGAGTCGGGAGTTGAACCCGGGTCTCAGGCGCTGTGAGGCAGCAGTGCTAACCACTGTGCCACCATGCCGCCCATGGACTTTTTTCCATAGCTTGCCAGAGTCTGAGGAGTGACCTTATACACTTTTATATCATCATGAGGGGCATGGATAGGGTAAATAAACATGGTATTTTCCTTTGGATGGGGCAGTCCAGAACTAGAGGGTAATAAGTTTAGGATCGAGCGTGTGGTGCAGCAGCAAGTCAGGCAGCATCTGAGGAGCAGGAAAATTGACGTTTCAGGGAAACTCCCTTCAGGGAAGTGTGTGTGTGTGTGTTTGTGCGCTGTGAGTGTGTTTTTGCATGTGTGCCTGCTTGATAAAGTGTGATTGTGATGGAGTATGAGTCTGCGAGAGGGTGAGAGTTTTGAGGGGGTGGTGTGTGTGTATGTCTGAGGGAGCGCGTGTGTGTATGAGAGAGGAATGGATATAAGTGAGGGGTTGCATTTGCTAAAATAAAGGAGGGCAAGAGTTGAACAGGTAATGGTAGGACCCTGGGTCATGTTGTAGAACAGAGACATGGAGGTGTTCAGGTTCATTGTTCTTGAAAGTTACATCACTGGTAGAAGGGGGTGAAGAAGGTGTTCAGCACACTTGCCTTCATGGTTCACATGCTGAGTTCAGGAGTTGGGACATCATGTTGGAGATGCACACAGAAAGTACGTTACTCAGAGGGTGATAGGTGCCTGGAACGCATTGCCAGCAGAGGTAGGGACGGTAGATTCATTCAAGGTGCATCCGAGCAGTAGGACAGTCGAAGTTTCGGGCACAAGCCCTTCATCAGGAATGATGCGTGGATGTTCAGAGGGGCATCAGCGTCCTTCTGTGCCAGTTGTCAGACAGGTGCAGCAAGCAATGAGCAAGGCAAGTGGTGTGTTAGCAAGAGGAATTGAGTTCAGAGATGGGAATGTCATCCTGCAGTTAGGGGGTCATTTGAATAAATTCAAGGTTGAGTTAATCTGATTTTTGAACAAGAAAGAAGTGGATGTTTATTGCGGAAGGCAAGAAAATGGTTTTAAGCCCAGTTTAGAACAGTTCCGGAGTCAGACAACACAGAAACAGATCCTTCAGTCCAACTAAACCGTGCTGACTGTGTCCACAAACTAAACTAGTCCCACCTGTGTGTATTTGGCCCATATCCCTCTGAACCTTTCCTATTCACGTACTTATCCAAATGTCTTTTAAACCTTGTTACTGTACCTACATCCACCACCGTGTCTGGACATTGATTCCACACACAAACTACTCTCAAAAAAAAGGCGCTACTCCAGTCTTTTGAAAATCTTTCTTCACTCACCTTCCTCATTTGCTCCCTAATCTTGAAACCCCCATCCTAGGGAAAGGACACCTGCGGTTCACCTCATCTACCTTCCATGATTTTATGAGCCTCCTTTTACGGTCACATCTCAACCTCATGTGTTCCAGTGAAAAAAGTCCCAGCCTATCCACCCAGCTGTAGGTATATTCATATCCAGTTATGAATTGTTCAATGCTGGTGCTGACTTGAAAGACCGAATGGCCTAGTCTTGCTCCCAATTCTCTCACTCTGTGTCCAGGACAGCAAGAGGCCCTAAGTCAGAGGAGCAGAAATTAGGCCATTCAGTCCATCAGGTCGAATCACCCCATTCAATCGTGGCTGCTAGGTTTCTCAACCCCATTCTCCTTTAACCCTTGATCCCCTTGATACTCAAGAACCTATCTGTCTCAGTTTTAAATATCCCCAGTGACCTGGCCTCCACAGCCTTCTATGGAAATAGATTCCACAGATTCACCGCTCTCTGGCTGAAGAAGTTTCTCCTTTCTAAAAGGACTTCCCTTTACTCGAAGCGCTGCCCTCTGGTCTGAGTCTGTCCTACCAATGGAAACATCTTCGCAACATCCACTCTGTCTGGGCTGTTCAGGATTATGTATGTTTCAATTAGACCGACCCCCCCCCCACATTGTGGGTCTTTTAATCAGCATGAACCAGACCATTCAGGATGAGGTACAGCAGGGATTGGGGTCAGCAAAATGAGAATGTAGGGAGAGTGTGTGGATTGGAGATTTTCAGCTTGGGAATGAGAGAGAAAAGAGGGTTTGCTATAAATTAGAATTGATCGGATGGGCCAAAGTGTGGTAGATGGAATTAAATTTTGAGAAATTCGAGTTGTTGCATTTTGGTCAAGCAATTCAGGCAGGACTGACAGAGTTAAGGGGAGTGTTGCAGAACAAAGAGACCTTGGAGTGCAGGTTCCATAGTTCCTTGAAAGTGGAGTCTCAGGTAGACAGGATAATGAATGAGGCATTTGGTAGGATGGCCTTTATTGGTCAGAGCATCGAGTAGATGAGTTGGGAGGTCATGTTGTGGCTGTCCAGGATGTTGGTTAAGCCAATTTTGGAATACTGCGTTCAGTTCTGGTCTCCCTACTGTAGGAAAGATGTTATGAAACTTTGAAAGGGGTCAGAAAAGATTTGAGCTATAGGGAGAGGCTGAATAGGCCAGGGATATTTTCCATGGAGCATCAGAGGCTGAGGGGTAAACTTACAGACCTTTGTAATGGGCATGGATAGGGGGGGAAACCTAAGGTCTTTTCCCCAGGGTAGGGGAGTCCAAGAAAACTAGAAGGCATATGTTTGAGGTGAGAGCAGAATGATTTAACAGGGGTCTGAGGGGCAATCTTTTCACAGAGGGTGGTGCATGTATGGCACGAACTGCCAGAGGAAGTGGTGGAGACTGGCACAATTACAACATTTAAAAGGCGTATGGATGTCGGTCTGTTCTCAGCTCTGCTGGATTTGTGTTGAAGCTTTGCCACCCCCCCCCCACCAAAACTGTCTTTACACCATCTGGGACAATAAAACATTCAGTCAATCAAGTCCCAATGCACAATCTCCCAGCCTGTGAACCATCCAGACACAGTGTAGTCACAGCAGGGAATCAAACAAGAAAAATGAAACAACATTAGAAATAAATAGGTGCTCGCGTTTAATGTTTATTCATTAGGAAGTAAACCAGAAATAAGGCTCTATTTGTATTTGCAGAATGATATTTGCAGATACATTCTATTTTGCTCAAAAAATACACAATCAGTAAGCAGTCAATCCATGTAATTTACAAAATATTACACTTTGGAAATAGAACCAGTCTGACTCAAGACTGGGACACAGACAGACTCTGACCTCACACCTTTAATGCATTATGTGAACTGAGATGTCACATTTTGCTATAAAACCTCGAGTTATCTTGATAAGGTGCCTTGCAAGAAGGTCTGGGATTTACATGTGAATGATAGCTGCAATCCAGTCTAAAAGATAAAAGACTTGACAGTCCAGGTTTGTTCAATATATCATTTCGGTGGCAGAACGCGATAATGTTTTTCTATAAGTTATGTCTTAAGATCTTATTCTCCACAACCACCTGAAGGATCAGTGAGTCATTCCAAATAAACCTGTTGAACACTCACCTGGTGGTGTGATTTTTAACTTTTGACCAGGTTAGGATGGATTGACCATGCCCAGAGATGTGCAGGTTAGGTGCACCAATCAGGGAGTAAAAGTTGAGCAATAGGGGGTAGGGGAATAGGTGCGGGCCTGTTACCCTTTAGAGGGTCGGTATGGATTTGTGGGGCTGAGTGGCCTGCTTTCACACTCTGGGGATTCTCTGAAGGGAAGGGATTGGCACAAACTCATTATTTTTTTTTACTTCCCAAAATCAGACCTCCACCCCTCTCAGCAGTATCCCAATGCTGTGAAAGATATTAACTTTCAGGTGGAGTTATCCAAAATTCAGAGAGATGTCAGTCTTGACGTTTTTGCTTTTCTGCCCCTGGAAGATCCTGAATCAGCACCTTCGGGGGAATTAGTTAGATCAGAGTGAGAACAGAGGGGGAGAGAGAGTGGGATGGTGCTTTCAATTTTGTGAAATAACAAAAGAAAAGAACTTTCCGCAGAAAGTAGAATTGCTTGTTCAGAATTTCTACCCTGCACTGACAGTGATGACTTTTGTAATCTCTTTTTACATTTCAGGATCAGAAGATGGAAGTTTCAAAATCAACAGACGAAGGCCTAATGCCCAAAACGTTGACTCTCCTGCTCCTCGGATGCTGCCTGACCTGCTGTGCTTTTCCAGCGCCGCATTTTCTGACTCTGACTCTCCAGCGTCTGCAGTCCTTACTTTGACATCCATGTCTGACAGTCATTCAATCCAATCCATCGGGACCGCAACAGTTTGCAACTATGATTCTGTGAGGAGCAAAGCTGTTTGGTTCCTGTTTGGGTACGTTTTCAGCATCAGTGGGACTGGATGAGAGACCCTACCATTACAGTGCACTGAGTGAGGAGCGTGCAACAGCTCTACGGTTTGGAAAGAGGAATTCACGGTGGACAGAAGCTCCACATGCGTTTGTGCGGCTGAAGCTTCGGCCATGGAGAAACCCGAGGAATCCCGCCCCGTGGAGAAACCATGGAAGTGTGACGACTGTGGGAAAGGCTTGTTTCCCGTCTGCCCTGGAGACTCATTGGCGCAGTCACACTGGGGAGAGGCCGTTCCCCTGCCCTGACTGCAGGAAGGACTTAAGCGATTCCTCCAACCTCCAGACCCACCAGTGGATCCACATGGGGGAGAGGCCCTTAAGCTGCCCCGAGTGCGGGAAGGCCTTTACCCAGGCCGCCTCCTTGCTGACCTACCAGCGGGATCACATGGCATTGCAGGAGGATTGAAAGAAAGACGGCCGAGTGCCTTTACCAACTGGACTATCAACCCAGTTCCAGTGGCGCCCGAGTTCGATTCCCACAACAGATGGCGGAATTGGAATTTGGTCAGAAATCTGGAGTTCAGAATCTAACGGTGAAACTATTGTCGGTGGGGTGGGGGTGGGAAAAAAACCCCTTCTTTAGGGAAGACTTGAGCAGTTATTAGAGCAGTCGTCCCAGCTGCATCCTTTACCCACTCTGGCCTACACATGACTCCAGACCCACAATAGTCTGGTTGACTCTATGCTGCTCATCCAACTTACTTGGATACAGGTTGAAATTGCTGAGTGAGGCAATACTTCCTCCAGGTTAAGGCGATATCAAGGATCCAATTACAAAGGGACAACTCAGTGGTGACCAATAATGAAGAAAGTGAGGAGTTGCACTTTGACCTTGAGCTGTTTTTAAAAAATTGCTACTTTTTCTACACCTTTCTGCTGGGAGATTCTGAAGCTGTAACAAAGTTGGGTCACAATAAAGATTACCTGAACTTCACACTGAGCTCATGCTCTCAATGAGAGCTTTAAACTGCAACAGGTTTTTGGTTTAAAACTGCTGATTTCTTACAGGAGAAAGTTAGAACTGCAGATGCTGGAGATCAGGGTCAAGATTAGAGTGGTGCTGGCAAAGTACTGCAGGTCAGGCAGCATCCGAGGAGCAGGAAAATCGACATTTCGGGTTTGCTCCAGACTCCACCCTCCTTACTGTGTCAACCATCTGTGAGTAGGGTACTCTCTTCACAACTCCTTTTCCATTTATTTCATTCTGGGCTTCAATTTATGACTTGCAGCAACTGAAAGGAAAGAGAATGAATCCATGGAATGGACAGAATTGGGAAAAGTTTGTTTATAACAGAGTGTTTCATGTATTGAGTGAATGTAAAGAGGAAGTGGTGGATACATGTTCAGATGCAACGTTTAAAATTCATGTGGATAAGTACATGAATAGGGAAGGTGTGGAGGTATATGGGCCAAACACTGGCAAGTGGCACTAGTTTAGTTTGAGAACATAGTCAGCATGGAATAGTTGGACTGAAGGGTCTGTTTCTGTGCTGTCTGACCGTAACTGTTCTGTCGTGGTCTTAAAACCATTTTCTTGCCTTCCACTTTAAAAATGTCTACTCTTCCTGTATCCAAAACATAAACCACAAAAAAAACACACCTCATCCACACAACATAAAAATCCACACTTTGTTGTTCAAAAATCAGATGAACTCAGCCTTGAATAAATTCAATGACTCCCTAACTGCAGGAAGACATCCCCATTTCTAATCTCAGTTCAGCCTGCTAATATACCACTTGCCTTGCTGCACCTGTCTGACAACTGGCATTGACTGATGTAGAAGGATGCCTCTAATCAAAGCACTGATCACAGGGTGGTCTGGTTTCAGGACCTGATTTCTCTATCCTCTGTTGATCTCCCTGTTCCCACAGACTAAGATGTCGGTCTGTTCTCAGCTCTGCTGGATTTCTGCTAAAGCTTTGACCCCGCCTTTTATAACTTCTGGAACGATAAAATATTCAATCAAGACCCAAGCCACAATCTCCCAGCCTGTCAACTATCCTAATACAAGGTGTAGTCATAGCAGGGAATCGAACAAGAAAAATAAAACAAAATCGTAAATAAATAGGTACACGTGCTTAATGTTTGTTCATGAGGAAGTAAACCAGAAATAGGGGTCTCCCAGGAATCTTCCAGTGCCCTACTTGAGGAATTCTGTCACCCTTACACCTATGAGGATCCAGCTATGAATTACAACAACATTTACACCAACAGAAATAAAGCAACGGTTATCAAATAGAGATAAACAGCACGGAAATAGACTGTTTCTCTATCTCATGCACACACGAGATAGATCATCCATGGGGGTGGGTTTGTATTTGCAGCATGATGTTTGCAAATACATTCTACTTTGCAAGGTTTGTAGCTCAGGTTGAGGATTAGGGTGTAGGTTTGCTCGCTGAGCTGTAGGTTTGATATCCAGACGTTTCATTACCTGGCTCGGGAACATCATCAGTGGCGACCTCCAAGTGAAGCGAAGCTGTTGTCTCCTGCTTTCGATTTATATGTTTGGCCTGGATGGGGTTCCTGGGGTTTGTGGTGATGTCATTTCCTGTTCATTTTCTGAGGGGTTGATAGATGGTATCTAGATCTATGTGTTTGTTTATGGTGTTGTGATTGGAGTGCCAGGCCTCTAGGAATTCTCTGGCATGTCTTTGCTTAGCCTGTCCCAGGATAGATGTTGTCCCAGTTGAAGTGATGTTTTCTTTCATCCGTATGTTGGGCTACAAGGGATAGAAGATCATGTCTTTTTATGGCTAGCTGGTGTGCGTGTATCCTGGTGGCTAACTTTCTTCCTGTTTGTCCTACGTACTGTTTGTGGCAGTCCTTGCAAACCCCCGGAGTATGGGTCTGGGTGATATACGCGTCGGCAGGTCGGTGTGGACTTGTTGGGCCGAAGGGCCTGTTTCCACACTAAGTGATCTAATCTAATCTAAAAAGATTTACAAGGATGTCGCCAAGACTGGAGGATTTGAGCTATAGGGAGAGACAGAACAGGCTGGGGCTATTTTCCCTGGAGCGTCAGAGGCTGAGGGGTGACCTTATAGAGGTTTATAAAATCATGAGGGGCATGGATAGGATAGATAGACAAAGTCTTTTCTATGGGATGGGAGAGTCCAGAACTACAGGGCATAGGTTTAGGGTGAGAGGGGAAAGATATGAAAGAGACCTAAGGGGCAACCTTCTCATTTAGAGGGTGGTACGTGTATGGAATGAGCTGCCAGAGGAAGTGGTGGAGGCTGATACAATTGCAACATTTAAAAGGCAACTGGGGGGATATGGGCCCCGTGCTGGCAGGTGGGACTAGATTGGGTTGGGATATCTGGTTGGCATATACGAGTTGTCCAGGTTCAGGTGGATTGACAGTACTGAAATACCCATAGTGCCTAGGGATGTGCAGGTTAGGTGCATTAGTCAGGGGTAAATGTTGAGCAATGGGGTAGGGGAATTGCATGGTGGGTTACCCTTTGGAGGATCGGTGTGTAGTCTTTGGGTCGAGTGGCCAGCTTCCACACTGGGGAGTCTCTGAAGGGGAAGGGATTTTTGTAAACTGTGCAAGGCAACGCAGGCGTAGTGCGGGGGCCTGCTGTTGGCCTTGCCCTGCCCCTTGCACCTCCCCCTGTTGTTGAGCTGTCTAAAACACAGCTACTCTTTCTCTGCCCTTTTGCTGGGGGCATCTGCAGCTGTAACAATGTTGGGCCACAATAAAGGTAACCAGAACGTACTGCTGGGCTCAGGCTCTCATTGAAAGCTCCAAGCGGTTTTTGTTTTAAAGCTGCTCATTTCTTGCAGCCTCCTGCACTAAGTTTCCAAAGTCGTGTATCAGATGGAGCAGTGAATGAGTAGCTGGTTTCGTTAGAAATTATAAACTTTTCAGGAGTGCAGGCACTGCATCATTTCATCGGCAGTTTACTGGCAGCACTGGGAGGTATGGGCTGTGTTCATTAGAAAGGAGGTGGAGGTGCTGCTGTTGGACTAGGTGGGACAAGGTTGAAAAATCACAACAGTGGGTTATAGTCCAACAGATTTATTTGGAAGCACTAGCTTTCAGTGCGCTGCTCCTTCATCGGGTAGCTGTGGAGCAGGATCATAAGACGCAGAGTTAAGAGCAAAAGGTCACAGTGTCATGCAACTGATATGATATATTGACAAATGTAGATTGATGTTAAACATTCAGCACACTTACCTTAATTGTTCACACCATTGAACAAAGGAGTTGGGACATCATGTTGAAGGTGTACAGGATGTTGGTGAAGTCACTTGTAGAGTACTGAGAAGGCTTCTGGTGGCCCTGTAATAGGAAGAATACTATTACAGAGAGTCCAGTAAAGATTTACCAGGATGTTGCCAGGACTGGAGGGTTTGAGTTATAAGGAGAAGCTGAGACTGTCTTCACTGGAGCACAGGAGGTTGAGAGGTGACCTCATTGAGATTGATATGATCATGAGGGTTCTAAGTAACATGAACATCAAATAGCGAGGAGCCTACACGGTTATGTCAAGTGAGTGGGGGAGAAATTGTGGCATTTGGACACTTTAAATCCATCAAAAACAGCATCTCCATAGAGCATACTGTGCATGTCAGGTGAGGTGCCAGAAGACTGGAGGTTGGCTAACGTGGTGCCACTGTTTAAGAAGGGTGGTAAGGACAAGCCAGGGAACTATAGATCAGTGTGCCTGACATCAGTGGTGGGCACATTGTTGGAGGGAATCCTGAGGGACAGGATTCTACCTTCATCTAGGTGGATGGGCTGGGACTTTTTCACTGGAGCATTGGAAGTGGAGATGTGACCTTATCAACGTTTATAAAATCATGAGGGGAGAGATGAGGTGAACAAAGGGTGTCCTTCCCCTAGGGTTGGGGTTTCAAGATTAGGGAGCAAATTTTGACGGTGACAGGAGAAGGATTTTAAAAAGACTTGAAGGGCACAATTTTTTTTTACACAGTAGTTCACGTGAGGACTAAATGTCTAGAGGATGTGGTGGATGCAGGTACAGTAACGTCATGAATAGGAAAGGTTTGGAGGGATATGGGCCAAAACACTGCCAGGTGGGACTGGTTTAGTTTGAGAACATAGTCAGCATTGACTAGTTGTACTGAAGGGTCTGTTTCTGTGCTGTCTGACTCTGGAACTGTCTAAAAACTGGATACTGGTCTTAGAACCATTTTTTTGCCTTCCCCCACAAGCATCCACATAAAAATCACGTGAACTCAGCCTTGAATATATTCTATGACCTCCTAACTGCTGGAAGACATTCCCACTTCTGAACTTAATTCCTCTTGCTAATATGCCACTTGCCTTGCTCATTGCCTGCTGCACCTGTCTGACAACTGGCACAGAAGGACGCTGATGCCCCTCTGAACATCCACGCATCATTCCTGATGAAGGGCTTGTGCCTCAAACTACGACTGTCCTACTGCTCGACCCACTGTGCTTTGCCAGTTATGGTCTTCTCTACGTCAGGAAGACCGAGCGTAAACTTGGGGAATGGTTTACGGACCATCACAGCCAGGTCCACAGAGGCTGAGCGGACTTCCCAGTCTCCACCCATTTTAATGCCCCTTCCCACTCCCCTTCTGACAAATTGGAGGAACAAAACCTCATCTTGTCTGAGCAGTCCACAGCCCGGAGGACTCGACACGAAGTTCTCCAATTTCAAATAATCTCCCATCCCATCCCCCAACTCACTTCCCAGCCCTTTCCACTCTTCCCTGCCAACTAGATTCCTTCCTCCCATTCACCAACCAGGTTATGGGGATAATGCAGGAACAGGATACTGATTGAGGATGATCAGCCACGCTCGTAATGAATGGTGGTGCTGGCTCAAAGGGCAGAAGAGCTGACTCCTGCACCTATTGTCTATTGTACCTTCTACCTGTCTCCACCTATCCTCACTTCATCACCCTGCCCCCAGCACACCCTTGTTCCACAGCTCTTGCTATACCCACCCCCAATCCTGAACAAGGGTTCCACCAGATACCTCAACTCTTCCACCTACTGATACTGCCTGGCTTGCTGCATTCTTCCAGTCTCCTGCCTGTCTATTTTGTCAATTGAGACAAAGGCTTGGACTATTTTTTCCAGAGTCTGTCCCCTCACTGGATTCACTCCCATTCCTTTCAGTTGCTCCAAGTCAACAATTGAACCCCAGAATGAAACGTAAATGGAAAAGGGGGTGAGAAAAGAGAGTGCTGTACACACAGATGTTGGACAGAGGAAGGAAGCTGCAGTCTGAGTGAAGCTCAATCTTCATTGACAGAGGGGAGGGGCAGGAACTTCAGAACCTCATGGCCCAACTTCCGCGTTCACCAATAGGGGAGCTCCGAATGGCAGGAGGACAAGTCTCCTTCTGGTCCTCCAGTGAGCCTTATTTGTCCATCAAAAGTAGGTTTTGCCCCTTTTCTGCCGACAATGAAGAACACGCCCAATGTTTTGATGACACTGGCAAACATGTGCCCTGCTTGTTGACACCGAGGAGTGTACACAATATGCTCTGTAGCAATGCTGGTGTTATTGACAGATTTTCAGTTTCCAAATGTCTATTGGAGATCAAAAAGGGCAGAGCGATATTTTTTCCCCCATGTGGCTTGATATTTGATTGCTTTTGCATTTGTTTGGCTGCTCAATGTTTTTAAGTCTTTTCCTCCGTGTTGGGGTGACCTTCACAACTAGAGGACATAGGTTTAGGGTGAGGCCACACATATAAAAGATACCTGAAGGGCAATGTTTCCATGCAGAGAGTGGTGTGTGTATGGAATGAGCTGCCAGAGGAAGTGGTGGAGGCCGGTATAATTACAGTCTTTAAAAAGTATCTGGATGGGTATATGAATAGGAATGGTGTAGAGGGATATAGTGCTGGCAATGGGGACTAGATTAATGTAGGATATCTGGTTGGCGTGGACAGGTTGGACTGAGGGGATCTGTTTCCGTGCTGAAAATCTCTACGACTCCAAATAATAAAAAGTCAACTTTTCCAATGAACATATCCATGTTAACAAGGCTTAGTGCACAACCTGCTTTACGAACCGTTCTCAACAGGTCCTGCCCCTTCAATAACTGAGGAACATATACATGCTGGTGCATAGTATCCTTCACTAGTATTTACACACTACCCTCAGCAATTGCACAAGTAACAGTGAGGGGTAAACAGCACAAGGATTAATAAAACAGTGAGGGGTAAACAGCACAAGGATTAAAACACAGTGAGGGGTAAACAGCACAAGCGCCAGTAAAAGCAGATGGAAAGTGAGTGTAAAATGTGACTATGACAGGACAGGACAGGCCCCACATTCCTTCCCCTCCGTCCCCCCCACAACCTGCCTCACCTTTCACCTCCCGGGCCCAGTACCTTCCAGGTGGCCCCATAGTTGACACAGGGGCCGCCCCACGACCAGTAGAACTCCACCACCCAGGCGGCCGACCAGTTCCCAAACAGGGCCTTAACCCCATCCGCCTCCAGAATGGTCACCGGCTCCTGCCTGCTGTACAGCCGGCCGGTGTGGCCGTGACACAGCAGCTGCACCAGGAAGGCGGCGGTGACCAGTGACGGGGGTCTGCCCCGGGCCGCACGGCGCCATTTTCCTAACGGCCGCCGCTTCCCCGCTCGAGCGACTTCTCCTCCCAACCGCCTTCACCCCCGCGTGACGTCTGCACGGGGGGATGGGCGGGGCCGGGGGAGCCTCACCGTCACCAAGCAACAGCCACCTCGCGCTACAACTGCTCATTCACAAAAACAAACTCTCCTGTCTCGCTCTGCAGCTGCAGGGGGGACACTGCCACGTTTCGAGGAGCCCTGTCTACATTGGGAAAGCTCACGGCTCCATTTAAACAGATATTCCGACATCTAATACAACTATGTTAACTTTCAACTGCGTTCAGGGAACATGTATTTTGCTCTAAGTCTATTGAGTTTAACTGCAGCATGGCTGTAGTTTTAAACTTGTTTGCTTTCCTGAACAGCTAGGTTTAAATGTTTTATTCGTTAGAAGAACCAAAATTAGTGATAGTTCACATATCCACCCTGAAATGGGGTGGGTAACTGGATTGAGTGGGTAGGCGCCCTGCTAAGTTTAACTTTGGGGACAGCCTTTGAGCTGCATATGAACAAACTGCTTACATGTTGCACTTATCGACTGCTAAATATCGGCTCTTGTTATCTTAACACTTAGCCTTCTGATTGGACATTGCAAAGGTTCACCTCCCGCCCACACCCCGCCAGCACCCTTCCCAAGGGTCAGACCCTCCCTCTCTCCAAAGTTTCGGCTGATCAGTTCAAGCACAGGGTCGCAGCCTTTTCTTGCTAAGCTCAGCTGGCTTAAACGTTAGCAACGCCTCTGGTTCCTGTTGGGATTTACGCTCCCGAGCGCAGACCTGGCCCGCAGCCTCTAGTCCCACAGTTCCTGCTGACTGCAAACTGTCCTTCTGTCAGCAAAAATACAAACACGACGGGGACAGTGTTCATTTCGCTATTCTCAATGTCAACTCTGACCCCACGAAAGGTTCTCTTTTCAGGGGCGGGCATGTCAATTGCCTACTTGGGGTTTGGTGAAATGTCTCAACAAGTGTTTCGGTTTGTCTATATTTACAAGAATTCTAACCCCAACTAGACATTTACATGTAAAATCTAAGAATTATACAACGTGACACATGAAAGCATGATGAGGAGCATCTCCTGTGTCCTCTCTCAGCTCAGAAAAGACTTAAACCCCGCTCCCCCCTGTAACATTCATCCAGGTGACAAAAGGATCTTAACGCAGGCGGATTATAAGGGGTTGCTTAGTGGGCACAGCGCCAAGGGACCCGGGTTCAATTCCAGCCTCAGGGGCGACTGTCCCTATGGAGTTTGCACATTTCCAGCCTGCGTCTGCGAGGGTTTTCCCCGGGTGCACCGGCTTCCTCCCACAATCCAAAGATGCGTAGGTGAGGGTGGATTGGCTATGCTAAATTACCCATAGTACCTAGGGATGTGTAGGTGAGGGTGGATTGGCCATGCTAAATTACCCATAGTACTGTTAGGATGGAATTTGTCCTTGCATGTTCGTTTTAGGAGGAGAGACAACAGACGCTCAATTGTTTGGCACAAGCAGGCTTTATTGCAGAATCGTAGCTGATACAGTGAATCACCATACATTCACTGGAGAAGGCGCGTTCTGCCTTCCCCTCCCAAATCTGCTCCTGATATACTCTTTGCTGAGCAGAGCTTCGCGGAGCTACTAAGCATTGCCTTATTAGGACATTTCGCGTTTGCTAGGCGTTTCCTGTTATTGAGCTGATTTGGGCGTTGGCAGCTGAGCTAGCCACGTAAGCAACAGTTTCGATTCCCCAAACAGCAGCTATAGCTCCACCCTCCCTTGACCTATTTTATCCTAACAGTACCCAGGGATGTGTAGGATTAGGTAATTTAGCATGGCCAATCGACCCTAACCTACACATCCCTGGGTACTATGGGTAATTTAGCATGGCCAATCCACCCTTAGTGTAGGATTGGCCAGGCTAAATTGTCCTATAGTATCCAGGGATGTGCAGGTTTGGGTGGACTGGCCGTGCTAAATTACATAGTGTTTGGGATGTGCAGGTTAGGGGGCATTGGCCGTGCTAAATTACCCATAGTGCCGTGCAGGTTAGGGTGCATTAGCTGTGCTAAATTACCCATAGTGCCCAGGGATGTGTAGGCTAGGTGGGTTAGTCAATGGGAATTGCAGGGTTACGGGCAGAGGTCTGGGTGAGGGAGGGTTGGTGTGGGTTGGATGGGCTGAAGGGCCTGCTCCTACACTGCATGGGTTCTAAGCGTGAGATGAGGTGCTTGACGGAAACGATGGGGAAGAGGCAGTGAAAACACAACGAGACCGTTTGAAAGTGGGAGCATGACAGGAGGGGGTGGGTAAATGGGATGTGGTGAGGGAGGGGGCTTAGGAGAGAAAGAGACACAGAAAGAGAGGGTCACACACAGATACAACTGGTGAAAGTGGGGAAGATTGTGATAGGTTCAGATAAGGTGGAGGAAGAAAAGCTGTTCCCTATTCACTGATAGTGACAAGGTCAGGGGCGGCCTGAAGTTCAGGGGTTTGAGCAGGAGAGAGAGGGGGAAAACAGAGGAAAAACAGGTTTACCCAGCAAGCAGCAATATGCTGGAATCCGCTGTCACCTCAGAGAGACAGACAGACGCAGAGCCAGAGAGGTAATTAGATGAAAGGCCTCCCTGTGCTGTGAGATCCAAAAGGAGCACGCGAGCAGCTGCCCCAGTGTCTGGCGGTCTGAGGCATCTCCCCCTTGCCCCATTACCGGTACCACTCTCCCGTCCCATTGGCACCCTCCCGGTGAACGGCCCACTCTCCAACTGCACTCAAGCTGCCCCTTCCCCCGGGGGCTGGAAGAGGACGGAACAGCCCGTTCCAGAGCGGGGCTCGGGAACGCTGCCCATGTCCGCGAGGTCCTTTCCGAGAAAGGAAACAAAAAGGACAACAGACAGGGGACCACCCGCATCAACGGGAATGACAACATTTCACCCTCAGACAAGGCCTTGTCAAGAGATGTACAGCACGGAAACAGACCCTTCGGTCTAACCCGTCCATACCGACCAAATATCCCAACCCAAACTAGTCCCACCTGCCAGCACCCGGCTCATATCCCTCCAAACCCTTCCTATTCATATACCCATCCAAATGCCTCTTAAATGTTGTAATTGTACCAGCCTCCACCACATCCTCTGGCAGCTCATTCCGTACACACACCACCTTCTGTATGAAAACGTTGCCCTGTAGGTCTCTTTTATATCTTCCCCTCTCACCCTAAACCTATGCCCTCTAGTTCTGGATTCCCCAACCCCAGGGAAAAGACTTTGCCTATTTATCCTATCCATGCCGGTCATAATTTTGTAAACCTCTATAAGGTCATCCCTCAGCCTCCGACGCTCCAGGGAAAACAGCCCCAGCCTGTTCAGCCTCTCCCTGTAGCTCAGACCCTCCAACCCTGGCAACATCCTTGTAAATCTTTTCTGAACCCTTCCAAGTTTCGCAACAGCGGGGAGACCCAGAAATGGAAAAGACTGAAGGGGGAAGTCAGCGGTAAATCTTTTGAAGAGGTTACAAAGGAGAGACTTCTGTCTGCAGCGGGAATGACCCCCACAGTAGCAGGTCGAGGTGGACGGCATTTAAGGAGAAGCTGGATACAGACGTCAGGGAGAAAGGAACTGAAGGGAATGCTGCTGTAAGGGAAATCAAGTGTGAGCAAGTGAAGGGGAGGTGCGTAGAGGCTCACATGGGTCAGAAATACTGAGAGAGACCAGTTGAGCTGAAGGACCTGACTGGAGACTCAATGGGACAGAGAGTGAAATCTTGGATCCACCTGCAAGAGAAGGAGAAACACGTGATTTACCTCCCAGGATTAAGCAAGTCCCGCAGATTCTGCAGATCACTTTATTGGTCACAGCACTGAGTATAGGGGTTGGGGTCTGGACAGGACGTTGGTTAGGCCACTTTTGGAATACACAGGAACCTCGATTATCCAAAGGACACATGCAGAGTGTATTTCAGTCGCTTGACGATTAGATCCCTTACAGTGTGGAAACAGGCCCAACCAGTCCACACTGACCCTCTGAAGAGTAACCCACCCAGACCTATTTCCCTCTGACTAATGTACCTAACACTACGGGCAATTTAGCATGGCCAATTTACCCTGACCTGCACATCTTTGGACTGTGGGACGGAACCGGAGCACGAGGAGGAAACCCACGCAGACGCGGGGAGAATGTGCAAACTCCACACAGTCTGTCGCCTGAGGCAGGAATGAAACCCGGGTCCCTGGTACTGTGAGGTAGCAGCGCTAACCACTGAGCCACCGTGCTGGTTCATCTAATTCTGGATAATCGAAGTTTCTCTGTATTATGTGCACTTCTGGTCTATCGGAAGGATGTTCCCCCGTGTGGACCCGCTGGTGGATCTGGAGGCCGGACGAGTGGGGGAAGCCCTTGCCACAGACGGAGCAGGTGAAGGCCCCCTCGCCGGTGTGCACCTGCTGGTGCCGCAGCAGGCTGGACGAGTGAGAGAAGCCCTTGCCGCAGACGGAGCAGGTGAAGGCCCCCTCGCCGGTGTGGACCTGCTGGTGCCACAGCAGGCTGGACGAGTGAGAGAAGCTCTTGCCACAGACAGAGCAGCTGAACGGCCTCTCCCCGGTGTGGACCCGCTGGTGGGTCAGCAGGTGCGACGAGCGGGTGAAGCCCTTGCCGCAGACGGTGCAGGTGAAGGGCCGCTCCCCGGTGTGGACCTGCTGGTGCTTGAGCAGGCTGGACGAGTGAGGGAAGCCCTTGCCGCACACCGAGCAGGTGAAGGGCCGCTCCCCGGTGTGGACCCGCTGGTGCTTGAGCAGGCTGGACGATTCGCTGAAGTCCTTCCCGCACTCAGAGCAAGCGAACGGCCGCTCCCCGGTGTGGACCCGCTGGTGGGACAGCAGGTGGGGCGACTGGGTGAAGCCCTTGCCGCAGACGGAGCAGGTGAAGGGCCGCTCCCCGGTGTGGACACGGCGGTGGATCTCCAGCATGGAGGGATAGTGGAATCCTTTCCCGCAATCCCCACACTTCCACGGTTTCTCCATGGCTCGCAGAATGCCTCCTGAGACTTCCTTTCCCCACAGTGGGCAAACTGGCTCAGGCACGTGCCCCTGTGGTTCAGGTAAAGATGATACTTTAAGAGCCTACTGAAGCAGACAAAAACGTTCAAAGAATTTTCCCCTTCTGGACTGAAAGAGGGACGTCTCTCCTGTCCCACGAATCAAGGGGCTCTGTCAGACCTTCACATGGTACTCAGTTGGGAAGCTCTACCTGCAAAGCTGCTCTTCTCATATCCTGTGAAAAGGGGATTACAAAAGTCATTGCTGCCTGCACATGACAGGAATTCAGAACAGATCATTCTAGTTTCTGTAGAACTTCCCTAAAACAACCAAGTTACAATATGCAGATGCCAGTGTTGGGCTGGGGTGTACAAACATAAAAAAAATCACACATCACCAGGTTGTAGTCCATTAGATTTGTTTAGAAGTTCGAACTTTCAGAGCTCTGCACCTTCATCAGGTAGCTAGTAAAACCTCCAGGCGAAAAAGACAGCAGATGCTGGAGATCAGTGTGGTGCTGGAAAAGCACAGCAGGTCAGGCAGCATCCGCGGAGCAGGGAAAAAAAAAATCGACATTTCGGGCAAAAGCCCTTCATCAGGAATGAGGAAAGAATGAGGACACTTTCCTCATTCCTGAAGACGGGCTCATGCCCGAAACCTCGATTCTCCTGTTCCTTGGATGCTGCCTGACCTGCTGAGCTTTTCCAGCAACACATTTCCAGCTCTGATCTCCAGCATCTGCAGACCTCATTTTCTCCTATAACCTAGAGTTGTGTGATTTTTAACTTTAAAAAGTGTTGCAAATCTCCACCACACACACACTTTTCTTCAATTCTCACTCTGCTGTTTCTGATATTACCCATCCCCCAGTATTGTCCAGAAAGGGTCTTATTACCTAAAAAAGCTGTAAAACTCCATCCCACACACTCTTTAACTCTTGCTGTACCTAATATCCCACCTCCCCCCATGCTCCAGCAGGGTCTGACTGATGCTCATTGACTGAGCCACACTCACCTCTTCCTGGACACAGCGACCCTCCAGACCAACACAACATCAGCTACCCATAACCCCCCCGCAACGGCGCATGTGCAGGAGCATCCGGTCACGTGAATCGAGGGACCGCTGTCGTCACAAAGGCCGCGCGTTCATTGGACGAAGTGCCCGTCCGTGCGGCGGCGCTGGTCTTTGTGACGCCCACGTGACCTCTCTCCTCCTCCACCACCCACGCGCCCCTCCCTTCACCTCGACACGGGGAGGCATGACCAATGGGGAGCCTTGGAGGACCGGAAGGAAGGCTGGTCCTCCTACCAATCAGAGCATCCCCTCATTGTCTGAATGCGGAAGTTGGATCATGAGCTCCTGCTGCTCTCTCTCTCTGAATGAAGATTGAGTGTTACCCCAGACTGCACCAACCTCTGTGAGTACAGCACCCTCTCTTCTCACCCCTCCTACTCCATTTCTTTTCTCATTTTGGGATTAAACTGTTGGTTTGTAGGAAGTGAAGTGAAAGGAGGTGAACTCAGGAAAGGTGCATATGCTGGATGCATTGGTCTAGATCGCTGTCTCTGTCCCTGTGTGTCTCTCTCTGTGTCTGTGTCTGTTTGTCTTTGTTCCTCTGTGTCTGTGTCTCTCTCTCTCTGTCTCTGTCTCTCTCGTGTCCTTCATCAGGAATTGCGGAGGGGGAGGGGTGGAAAGGGTGCTGAGAGATAAATAGGAAGATGGGAGTGGGGCTGGGGGTAAGGTAGATGCAGGTTGCGGGGGGTGGTGATGGCAACAGGGTGGAGCAGATTGGTGGGAAGGAAGATGGACAGGTGGGACAGTTCAAGAGGGTGGTGCTGAGTTGGAGGGTTGGAGCTGGGGTGGGAGGGGGGAGGGAATGTGAGGAAACTGGTGATATCGATGTTGATGCCATGTGGTTTCAGGGTCCTAGGCCACCTGATACCTGGAGGAAGAATGCTTCTGCATTGGGACCCTCCAACCATACGGGATCAATATTGATTTCACCAGTTTCCTCATTCCTCCCCCTCCCGGCCCCTGCCCAATCCCAGATACAACCCTCGAACTTGGGACTGCTCTTTTGAACTGTCCCACCTGTCCATCTGCCTTCCCATCTATCTGCTCCACCCTCCTCTCTGACCTGTCACCTTCTTCCCCCGCTTTCATCTACCCATAGCATTCTCAGCTCCCTTCCCCCAGTCCCACCTCCCTCCCATTTATCTCTCAGTCCCTTTGGGCCTACCCCACATTCCTAATCAAGGGGTTATGCCAAAAAACGTCAAACCTCCTGCTCCTCAGATGCTGGCTGACCTGCTGTACTCTTGCAGCACCAGACATTTTGGTGCTTATTTGTCTGGATGTTCTGATGTGACCCATTCGCAGATGTGAAGTCACATTCGAGAAAAACTCCTCCATGGAATGTGGGCTTTCTTTTTGGCAAGGCCAACAATGTTTTTGTCACTAACTGCCCTTCAGACAAGAGGATTGCCAGACTTTAGGGGGCATTTTAAAAGTCAAGCACGTGAGCCATCATATGCAGGCAGCACCAAGTTAACGCTGACGGATTTCCTTCCCTGCAGAGCGTTATTGAATCAAATGGGTTTTCAGAAAAGTTTCATTCTCTCAATGACTGAGACTAGTTTTCAATTCAGATTTTTAAAAAAATTTAAATTTAATTTCCCCAATGTTTGTTTTTACTGGTATTTGAACCCATGAGCCCAGATTATTTGCCTGGTGCCTCTGGATTGCTGGTCCAGTGTTGTTGTTATAACATCACTGACTCGCCTGGATAGCATTGAGAGTCATACAGATGTATAGCACACAAAGAGACCCTATGTGCAACTGGTGCATGCCGAGCACATAGCCAAAATTGATCTAGTCCGATGTGCCAGCACGTCCCTCCAAACCCTTCCCATTCATATTCCCATCCAGATGCCTTTCAAATGTTGCAATTGTCCCAGCCTCCACCACTTCCTCTGGCAGCTCATTCCATACACGCACCACCCTCTGACTGACAAAGTTGCCCCTTAGGTCCTTTTTATGTCTTTTCCCCTCTCACCTCTAGTTCTGGACTCTCCCGCCCCAGGGAAAAGACCTTGTCTATTCACCGTATCCATGCCCCTCATCATTTTATAAACCTCAATAAGGTCACCCCTCAGCCTCCGATGCTCCAGGGAAAACAGCCCCAGCTTATTTAGCCACTCCCTATAGCTCAAACCCTGGCAACATCTTTGTAAACATTTTCTGAACCCTTTCAAGTTTCGTTTAACTGCACAGTAAAAATCATACTGGACTTGGATATATCTCGTGTTACTCTGCAATATGTATTTATTTATGGTTGTATAAATTTGATTTATAATTTATTTCTAGTTATATCATAGAGTGTTGTAGCCATGTTATGTGTTCAAAGTTTGGGAGAAGATAGTAGTGTTATGGATGCGGATCATTAGCTGTTTTCCTGTTTGTCCTATGTAGTGTTTTGTGCAGTCCTTATTGTGTACAAAATCCCATGCAAGGACTGCACAAAACACTACATAGGACAAACAGGAAGACAGCTAACGATCCGCATCCATGAATACCAACTAGCCACGAAACGACACGACCAGCTATCCTTGGTAGCCATACACGCAGATGACAATCAACATGAATTCGAAAGGGACAACACTAGTATTATAGGACAAGCCAAACCGAGAACAGCCAGGGAATTCCTAGAGGCATGGCACTCATCCACAGATTCAATCAATAAGCACATCGACCAGACCCAATATACCGACCACTGCAGCGGACAGCTGGAACTGACAACCGGAAGTGGGCAGAGACAAACCACTATAAATGCCGGAGGAAAGATCACAGAAGCGCTTCACAGGAGGCTCCCAAGCACTGAGGATGTCACCTAGACAGGGGACGAAGCGTCTGCAATACAAACTCCCAGTTCGGCGAACAGAACCACAACATGTCATGTATTTCCAGTCATACCTGTTACAGGACAGGAGAATACTGGGCTCAATGCTGACTCTGTAGATGAATCTAGTCAGACTCATTCCTCTCTATATCCAGAGAGTCCTGTAAGTGTATTCCTCTATAGGGTCCCTCCAGTCTCACTTGGGTGTTGAGCGACTCCACTACAGTCATCCTCAGGGCGAGCATGTTCTAGGTCTTGTTACCAAAGCAAAGTTCTTGCTCTGATTCTCTTCCCCCCCCCCCCCCATCTTGGTCTGTCAATATGGTAGAAAGAGAGGCGGGGGGGGGGCAGATAACTAGGTTAGCAAACTGCATGAGGGTGGCATGGTGGCTCAGTACGTAGCACCGATGCCTCATAGTGCCAGGGACCTGGGTTCAATTCCAGCCTCGGGCGACTCTCCGTGTGGGTTTCCCCCGAGTGCTCCGGTTTCCTCCCACAGTCCAACCTTGTACAGGTGAGGGTGGGTTGGCCGTGCTAAATTGCCCAGAGTGTTCAGGGATGTGTAGCTTAGGTGCACGTGTCGGGGTAAATATAGGGGAATGGGTCTGGGTGGGATACTCATCACAGGGTCGGTCTGGACTTGTTGGGCCGAAGGGCCTGTTTCCACACTGTAGGGGTTCTAATTCTTAACTTTTCTTGGAGCTAGATCTGCCAAATGTCAGGAATCAGAAAAATTGGGAGGGAGCGTATTAGGTACGGCAGTAGGGAGAGTGTGTGGGATGGAGACTCACAGGTTTTGGGTTATGGGCGTGGAATGAATATTCCGTGAAATCGATCTGTTAAACTCTGAGATTCTACGTGATACTGACAGCGATGACTTTCTAATTGACAGGCTTTCACAGGAGGATTTACCTGCATATCTTGAACTAATTGCCTCAGCCAGCTTGACTCATTGGGACTGGAATTTTATCGATCTTTTGAGTGGAGAAGGAGGATTGTCCCGCCTGCTTCCAGAGATCTGACTGGTAAAGCACTGAGATGCCGCTGTTCGAGGGTGGAGGGAGCTTTACCGGAGCGGAGAGTTAGCCAGCCGGCCCCCCGCAGCAGAGTGGGACGTCAGAGGGAGCGTCGAACCTGGAGGGAGGCCGCGCCGTGGGGAAACCGTGGAAGTGTGGGGAATGCGGGAAGGGGTTTCGAGTCCCCTCTGAGCTGGAGATGCACCGGCGCGGTCACACCGGGGACAGGCCGTTCTCCTGCCCCGAGTCCGGCAAGGCCTTCATTGGGTCCTCCAAGCTGCTGAGGCACCGGCGGGTCCACACCGGGGACAGGCCGTACCCCTGCCCCGAGTGTGGCAAGGCCCTTCACCCAGCTGTCCCACCTGCAGACGCACCGGCGCCTCCACACACCAGGGAGAGGCCTCTCACCTGCCCCGGGGGCGGCAAGGCCTTCAATCGATCGCCGACCCTGCGGACGCACAGGCGCCTTCCCAACGTGACCGCACGGAGTTGAAGTCTGCAGCGAATCCCACCCAGGACTGGGGGGGGATCGTGCCCCGTTCGAAGACAGTGGGTGAAGCGGGAAGGGAGCGAGGCTTCCTTTCTGCCGGACTGGCCGCTCTCGCTCCCTTTGCTTCCCGTGGGACCGATGCTGTTTGAGGCTGGGACTGCACGTTCCCCGGGCCAAAGATCTGCAGGAGCTGAGGAAGTGCACTCCTTTCACACCGGATGGTAAATCATGTTTGTCCCATCTATTTCAGTCTTAAATACCCTCCGTGACCTGGCCTCCCAGCCTCCTGTGGCAGTGAATTCCACAGATTCCCCACTCTCTGTCTGAAGAGGTTTCTCCTTATCTCCGTTCTAAAAGGGCTAAGGCTGTGCCCTCGGCTCCTGGTCTCTCCTACCAATGGAAACATCTTCCCAATGGCCACAGATAGATCAAAGTCAAATACAATAGCCTCTATTCCATTGAGTGTCCAGCACATTTTATAACACTTTGTAAAATCAGGAGGGCCATTGATGAGGTGAGTGGCAGGTGTCTTTTCCCGATAGAATAAAGAATATTCCAGCACAGGAACAGGCCCTTCGGCCCTCCAAGCCTACACCGATCCAGATCCTCTATCTAAACCTGCTGCCTATTTTCTCAGGATCTGTATCCCTCTGCTCCCTGCCCTTTCAGGTATCTGTTGAGATACATCTTAAATGACGCCATTGTTCCCGTCCCGACCATCTCCGCTGGCAACACATTCCGGGTACCCAGCACCCTCAGCGTAAAGAACTTTCCATACATATCTTAAATCTTTCCCCTCTCACTTTGAACTCATGACCCCAGGTAACTGAGTCCTCCACTCTGGGGAAAAACATTTCTTGCTATCCACCCTGTCTATACCTCTCATGATTTTGTTGGCCTCAATCAGGTCCCTCCTCAACCTCCGTCTTTCCAATGAAAATAATCCTGATCTATTCAACCTCTCTTCATAGTTAGCATCCTCCATACCAGGTAACATCCTGGTGAACCTCCTGTGCACCCTCTCCAAAGCATCCACATCCATTTGGTAATGTGGCGACCAGAACTGTACGTGGTATTCCAAATCTGGCCGAAACAAAGTCTTGTATAACTGTAACATGACCTGCCAACTCTTGTACACAATACTCTGTCCGATGAAGGAAAGTGTGCCATATGCCGCCTTGACCACTCTACTGACCTGCATTGCCATCTTCAGGGAACAATGGGCCTGAACACACAGATCTCTCTCTACATCAGTTTTCCCCAGGACTTTTCCCATATTACCTCACTGCTCGAGTCCTTCGTAGTGCATTCCTTCAGCACAGCTGTGATAGCTTCTCTGACCAGTAATACCACTCCTTCACCTCTTTTACCTCCCTCTCTATCCCATCTGAAGCATCGATATCCTGGGATATTTACTTGCCAATCTTGTTCTTTCCTCAACCAAGTCTCAGTATTAGCAATATCATCCTCCCAGGTACGACTCCAAGCCCTAAGTTCAGCTGCCTTACCTACTACACTTATTGCATTAAAACAAATGCACCTCAGACCACCTGTCCCTTTGCGTTCATCATCTGTTCCCTGTGACTCTTCCCCTTTGTCACACTGACTTTATTATCTCGCTCCTTACAGGCTTTAGTTACTACCTCCTTCCTGACCAGGAACCTCCTCATTTGTTTCCCATCCCCCGCCACATTAGTTTAAACCCTCCCCAGCAGCGTTAGCAAAAGCACCCCCAAGGACATTGGTTCCAGTCTGGCCCGGGTGTAGCTCATCTGATTTGTAATAGTCCCTCCACCCCCAGCACTGGCCCCAATGTCCCAAAAATCTGAACCCAACCCTCCTGGAATTTTATCGGTTCCCATGCGATTCCCCATCATTGTGTTCAAACCTATTGAATTCATTGCCAATCGACTCGATCCCTCCTGATCCATGAATCCTCTCCTCTCAGGAATCAATTTGATGAACATTTGTTATCTTCCGTGTATCGAAGAACTTCTCTTTTCAATCCTCCCACTTCCTCCAAACTAAAGGAGTTGCCATGGGCACCCACATGGGCCCCAGCTATGCCTGCCTCTTCGTAGGATATGTGGAACAGTCCATCTTCCGCAACTACACTGGCACCACCCCCCACCTTTTCCTCCGCTATATCGATGACTGTATCGACGCTGCCTTGTGCTCCCACGAGGAGATTGAACAGTTCATCAACTTTACTAACACCTTCCATCCCGACCTCAAATTCACCTGGACTGTCTCAGACTCCTCCCTCCCCTTCCTAGACCTTTCCATCTCTATCTCGGGCGACCGACTCAACACAGACATCTACTATAAACCGACTGACTCCCACAGCTACCTGGACTACACCTCCTCCCACCCTGCCCCCTGTAAAAACTCCATCCCATATTCCCAATTCCTTCGTCTCCGCCGCATCTGCTCCCAGGAGGACCAGTTCCAACACCGCACAGCCCAGATGGCCTCCTTCTTCAAGGACCATAGATTTCCCCCCAGACGTGATTGACGATGCCCTCCACCGCATCTCCTCCACTTCCCGCTCCTCCGCCCTTGAGCCCCGCTCCTCCAACCGCCACCAAGACAGAACCCCACTGGTTCTCACCTACCACCCCACCAACCTCCGCATACAACCTATCATCCGCCGTCATTTCCGCCACCTCCAAACGGACCCCACCACCAGGGATATATTTCCCTCCCCTCCCCTATCAGCGTTCCGCAAGGACCACTCCCTTCGTGACTCCCTCGTCAGGTCCACACCCCCCACCAACCCAACCTCCACTCCCGGCACCTTCCCCTGCAACCGCAGGAAATGTAAAACTTGCGCCCACACTTCCACACTCACTTCCCTCCAAGGCCCCAAGGGATCCTTCCATATCCGCCACAAGTTCACCTGTACCTCCACACACACCATCTATTGCATCCGCTGCACCCGATGTGGCCTCCTCTATATTGGGGAGACAGGCCGCTTACTTGCTGAACGCTTCAGAGAACACCTCTGGGACGCCCGGACCAACCAACCCAACCACCCCGTGGCTCAACACTTTAACTCTCCCTCCCACTCCACCGAGGACATGCAGGTCCTTGGACTCCTGCACCGGCAGAACATAACAACACGACGGCTGGAGGAGGATGGGAACCCTCCAACCACAAGGAATGAACTCGGATTTCTCCAGTTTCCTCTTTTCCCCTCCCCCCACCTTGTCTCAGTCGGTTCCCTCAACTCAGCACCGCCCTCCTAACCTGCAATCTCCTTCCTGACCTCTCCGCCCCCACCCCACTCCGGCCTATCACCCTCACCTTGACCTCCTTCCACCTATCACATCTCCATCGCCCCTCCCCCAAGTCCCTCCTCCCTACCTTTTATCTTAGCCTGCTTGGCAAACTCGCCTCATTCCTGATGAAGGGCTTATGCTCGAAACGTCGAATTTCCTATTCCTTAGATGCTGCCTAACCTGCTGTGCTTTAACCAGCAACACATTTTCAGCAGAGCTCAGAAATACGAAGGGTGCAGTAACAATGTTGGGGTTATACTACAATAGTGAGCGTAAGATTGAGGTACAAATATGCCAACAGATCATGGAAAGATGTAGGATAGGTGGTGGTGAGAGGAGATTTTAATTTTCCCAACATTGACTGGGATTCACTTACTGTTAGAGGAGCAGAATTTGTAAGGAGAATCCAGGAGGGTTTCCAGAGTAGTATGTAAATAGTTCAACTCGGGAAGGGGCCATATTGGACCTGGTGTTGGGGAATGAACCCGGCCAGGTGGGTGAAGTTTCAGGTGGGGATTACGTTGGGGATAGGGATCACAATTCCGTAAGGTTTAGAATACTCATGGACAAAGACGAGAGTGGTCCGAAAGGAAGAGTGCTTATTGGGGAAAGGCCAACTATCCCCAAATTCAGCAGGAGCTGGGGAAGTGTGGATTGGGAGCAGCTTTTTGAAGGAAAATCCATATTCGATATTTGGGAGGCTCTTAAAGAGAATTGATTCGAGTTCAGGAGAGAGATGTCTCTGTGAAAATGAGGGATGGAATTGGCAAGATTAGGGAACCATGGATGACAGGTGAAATTGTGAGACTTGCTGAGAGGAAAAAGGAAGCATACATAAGGTCTAGGCGACTGAAGACAGACAAAGCTTTGGTCCTACTTTCCCGATATTCTTCCAATCTAAAATGAGGAATTAAGAGGGTTAAAAGGGGCGATGAGATATCCTTAGCGAGCAAGATTAAGGACAACCCCAAAGCCTTTTATTCATATAGAAGGAGCAAGAGGGTAACTAGAGAAAGGGTGGGCCCACTCAAGGACGAAGGAGGAAAGATGTGTGTGGAGTCAGAGAAAATGGGCAAGATTCTTAATGAGTACTTTGTGTCAGGATTCACCGAGGAGAGGGACATGGTGGATGTTGACGTTAGGGATAGATCTTTGAATACTCTAGGGCAAGTCGGCATAAGGAGGAGGAAGTGATGTGTATTCTAAAAAGGCATTAAGGTGGTCAAAGTCCCCAGGTCCTGATGGGATCTATCCCAGGTTACTGAGGGAAGCGAGAGAGGAAATAGCTTGGGCCTTAACAGATATCTTTGCAGCTTCCTTGAACACAGGTGAGGTCCCAGAGGACTGGAGAATTGATAATGTTTTCCCCTTGTTTCAGAAGGGTCGCAGGGATAATCCAGGTAATTACAGACCTGTGAGCTGGATGTCAGTGGTAGGGAAGCTGCTGGAGAAGATACTGAGGGATAAGATCTGTTTACATTTGGAAGAAAATGAGCTTATGAGTGATAGGCAGCATGGTTTTGTTCAGGGAAGGTCATGTCTTAGCAACTCAATACAATTCTACAAGGAAATGACAAAATTGATTGATGAGGGAAAGGCTGCAGATGTCATAGACATGGACTTTACTTGGGCATTTGACAAGGTTCCCCACGGTAGGCTGATGGAAAAGGTGAAATCACATGGGGTCCAGGGTATTCTAGCTAGATGGATAGAGAACTGGTTGGGAAACAGGAGACAGGGAGTAGTATTGGAAGGGAGTTTCTCAAAACTGAGACGGTGACCAGTGGTGTTCCACAGGGCTCCGTGCTGGGAACACTGCTGTTTGTGATATATCTAAATGATTTGGAGGAAGGTGTAGGTTGCCTCATTAGCAAGTTTGCAGTTGACACTAAGATTGGTGGAGTAGCAGATAGTGAAGAGGACTGTCAGAGAATACAGCAGAATGGAGAATAGACTGGAGAGTTGGGCAGAGAAATGGCAGATGGAGTTCAATCCGGACAAATGTGAGGTGATGCATTTTGGAAGATCCAATTCTAGAGCGAACTATACAGTAAATGGAAAAGTCCTGGGGAAGACTGATGTAGAGAGAGATCTGGGTGTTCAGGCCCATTGTTCCCTGAAGATGGCAATGCAGGTCAGTAGAGTGGTCAAGGCGGCATATGGCACACTTTCCTTCATCGGACAGAGTATTGAGTACAAGAGTTGGCAGGTCATGTTACAGTTATACGAGACTTTGTTTCGGCCAGATTTGGAATACCACGTACAGTTCTGGTCGCCACATTACCAAATGGATGTGGATGCTTTGGAGAGGGTGCACAGGAGGTTCACCAGGATGTTACCTGGTATGGAGGATGCTAACTATGAAGAGAGGTTGAATAGATCAGGATTATTTTCATTGGAAAGACGGAGGTTGAGAGGGGACCAGATTGAGGCCAACAAAATCATGACAGGGTGGAAAGCAAGAAATGTTTTTCCCCAGAGTGGAGGACTCAGTTACCTGGGGTCATGAGTTCAAAGTGAGAGGGGAAAGATTTAAGATATCTATGGAAAGTTCTTTACGCAGAGGGTGCTGGGTACCTGGAATGTGTTGCCAGCGGAGATGGTAGGGACGGGAACGATGGTGTCATTTAAGATGTATCTCAACAGATACATGAAAGGGCAGGGAGCAGAGGGATACAGATCCTGAGAAAATAGGCAGCAGGTTTAGATAGAGGATCTGGATCGGTGTAGGCTTGGAGGGCCGAAGGGCCTGTTCCTGTGCTGGAATATTCTTTATTCTATCGGGAAAAGACACCTGCCACTCACCTCATCAATGGCCCTCCTGATTTTACAAAGTGTTATAAAATGTGCTGGACACTCAATGGAATAGAGGCTATTGTATTTGACTTTGATCTATCTGTGGCCATTGGGAAGATGTTTCCATTGGTAGGAGAGACCAGGAGCCGAGGGCACAGCCTTAGCCCTTTTAGAACGGAGATAAGGAGAAACCTCTTCAGACAGAGAGTGGGGAATCTGTGGAATTCACTGCCACAGGAGGCTGGGAGGCCAGGTCACGGAGGGTATTTAAGACTGAAATAGATGGGACAAACATGATTTACCATCCGGTGTGAAAGGAGTGCACTTCCTCAGCTCCTGCAGATCTTTGGCCCGGGGAACGTGCAGTCCCAGCCTCAAACAGCATCGGTCCCACGGGAAGCAAAGGGAGCGAGAGCGGCCAGTCTGGCAGAAAGGAAGCCTCGCTCCCTTCCCGCTTCACCCACTGTCTTCGAACGGGGCACAATCCCCCCACGGGGCACGATCCCCCCCAGTCCTGGGTGGGATTCGCTGCAGACTTCAACTCCGTGCGATCACGTTGGGAAGGCGCCTGTGCGTCCGCAGGGTCGGCGATCGATTGAAGGCCTTGCCGCCCCCGGGGCAGGTGAGAGGCCTCTCCCTGGTGTGTGGAGGCGCCGGTGCGTCTGCAGGTGGGACAGCTGGGTGAAGGGCCTTGCCACACTCGGGGCAGGGGTACGGCCTGTCCCCGGTGTGGACCCGCCGGTGCCTCAGCAGCTTGGAGGACCCAATGAAGGCCTTGCCGGACTCGGGGCAGGAGAACGGCCTGTCCCCGGTGTGACCGCGCCGGTGGATCTCCAGCTCAGAGGGGACTCGAAACCCCTTCCCGCATTCCCCACACTTCCACAGTTTCCCCACGGCGCGGGCTCCCTCCAGGTTCGACGCTCCCTCTGACGTCCCACTCTGCTGCGGGGGGCCGGCTGGCTAACTCTCCGCTCCGGTAAAGCTCCCTCCACCCTCGAACAGCGGCATCTCAGTGCTTTACCAGTCAGATCTCTGGAAGCAGGCGGGACAATCCTCCTTCTCCACTCAAAAGATCGATAAAATTCCAGTCCCAATGAGTCAAGCTGGCTGAGGCAATTAGTTCAAGATATGCAGGTAAATCCTCCTGTGAAAGCCTGTCAATTAGAAAGTCATCGCTGTCAGTATCACGTAGAATCTCAGAGTTTAACAGATCGATTTCACGGAATATTCATTCCACGCCCATAACCCAAAATCTGTGAGTCTCCATCCCCCACACTCTCCCTACTGCCGTACCTAATACGCTCCCTCCCAATTTTTCTGATTCCTGACATTTGGCAGATCTAGCTCCAAGAAAAGTGAATTAGAACCCCTACAGTGTGGAAACAGGCCCTTTGGCCCAACAAGTCCATACCGACCCAACAAGTCCAGACCGACCCTGTGATGAGTATCCCACCCAGACCCATTCCCCTATATTTACCCCTGACACGTGCACCTAAGCTACACATCCCTGAACACTCTGGGCAATTTAGCATGGCCAACCCACCCTCACCTGCACAAGGTTGGACTGTGGGAGGAAACCGGCGCACTCGGGGGAAACCCACACGGAGAGTCGCCCGAGGCTGGAATTGAACCCAGGTCCCTGGCACTGAGGCATCGGTGCTACCTACTGAGCCACCATGCCACCCTCATGCAGTTTGCTAACCTAGTTATCTGCCCCCCCCCGCCTCTCTTTCTACCATATTGACAGACCAAGATGTGGGGGGGTGGAGAAAGAGAATCAGAGCAAGAACTTTGCTTTGGTAACAAGACCTAGAACATGCTCGCTCTGAGGATGACTGTAGTGGAGTCACTCAATACCCAAGTGAGACTGGAGGGACCCTATAGCGGAATACACTTACAGGACTCTCTGGATATAGAGAGGAATGAGTCTGACTAGATTCATCTACAGAGTCAGCATTGAGCCCAGTATTCTCCTGTCCTGTAACGGGTATGACTGGAAATACATGACATGTTGTGGTTCTGTTCGCCGAACTGGGAGTTTGTATTGCAGACGTTTCGTCCCCTGTCTAGGTGACATCCTCAGTGCTTGGGAGCCTCCTGTGAAGCGCTTCTGTGATCTTTCCTCCGGCATTTATAGTGGTTTGTCTCTGCCCACTTCCGGTTGTCAGTTCCAGCTGTCCGCTGCAGTGGTCGGTATATTGGGTCTGGTCGATGTGCTTATTGATTGAATCTGTGGATGAGTGCCATGCCTCTAGGAATTCCCTGGCTGTTCTCGGTTTGGCTTGTCCTATAATACTAGTGTTGTCCCAGTCGAATTCATGTTGATTTGTCATCTGCGTGTATGGCTACCAAGGATAGCTGGTCCTGTCGTTTCGTGGCTAGTTGGTATTCATGGATGCGGATCGTTAGCTGTCTTCCTGTTTGTCCTATGTAGTGTTTTGTGCAGTCCTTGCATGGGATTTTGTACACAATAAGGACTGCACAAAACACTACATAGGACAAACAGGAAAACAGCTAATGATCCGCATCCATAACACTACTATCTTCTCCCAAACTTTGAACACATAACATGGCTACAACACTCTATGATATAACTAGAAATAAATTATAAATCAAATTTATACAACCATAAATAAATACATATTGCAGAGTAACACGAGATATATCCAAGTCCAGTATGATTTTTACTGTGCAGTTAAACGAAACTTGAAAGGGTTCAGAAAATGTTTACAAAGATGTTGCCAGGGTTTGAGCTATAGGGAGTGGCTAAATAAGCTGGGGCTGTTTTCCCTGGAGCATCGGAGGCTGAGGGGTGACCTTATTGAGGTTTATAAAATGATGAGGGGCATGGATAGGGTGAATAGACAAGGTCTTTTCCCTGGGGCGGGAGAGTCCAGAACTAGAGGTGAGAGGGGAAAAGACATAAAAAGGACCTAAGGGGCAACTTTGTCAGTCAGAGGGTGGTGCGTGTATGGAATGAGCTGCCAGAGGAAGTGGTGGAGGCTGGGACAATTGCAACATTTAAAAGGCATCTGGATGGGAATATGAATGGGAAGGGTTTGGAGGGACGTGCTGGCACATCGGACTAGATCAATTTTGGCTATGTGCTCGGCATGCACCAGTTGCACATAGGGTCTCTTTGTGTACTATACATCTGTATGACTCTCAATGCTGTCCAGGCGAGTCAGTGATGTTACAACAACACTGGACCAGCAATCCAGAGGCACCAGGCAAATAATCTGGGCTCATGGGTTCAAATACCAGTAAAAACAAACATTGGGGAAATTAAATTTAAATTTTTTTAAAAATCTGAATTGAAAACTAGTCTCAGTCATTGAGAGAATGAAACTTTTCTGAAAACCCATTTGATTCAATAACGCTCTTCAGGGAAGGAAATCCGTCAGCGTTAACTTGGTGCTGCCTGCATATGACGGCTCACGTGCTTGACTTTTAAAATGCCCCCTAAAGTCTGGCAATCCTCTTGTCTGAAGGGCAGTTAGTGACAAAAACATTGTTGGCCTTGCCAAAAAGAAAGCCCACATTCCATGGAGGAGTTTTTCTCGAATGTGACTTCACATCTGCGAATGGGTCACATCAGAACATCCAGACAAATAAGCACCAAAATGTCTGGTGCTGCAAGAGTACAGCAGGTCAGCCAGCATTTGAGGAGCAGGAGGTTTGATGTTTTTGGCATAACCCCTTGATTAGGAATGTGGGGTGGGCCCAAAGGGACTGAGAGATAAATGGGAGGGAGGTGGGACTGGGGGAAGGGAGCTGAGAATGCTATGGGTAGATGAAAGCGGGGGAAGAAGGTGACAGGTCAGAGAGGAGGGTGGAGCAGATAGATGGGAAGGCAGATGGACAGGTGGGATAGTTCAAAAGAGCAGTCCCAAGTTCGAGGGTTGTATCTGGGATTGGGCAGGGGCCGGGAGGAATGAGGAAACTGGTGAAATCAATATTGATCCTGTATGGTTGGAGGGTCCCAATGCAGAGGCATTCTTCCTCCAGGTATCAGGTGGCCTAGGACCCTGAAACCACATGGCATCAACATCGATATCACCAGTTTCCTCACATTCCCTCCCCCTCCCACCCCAGCTCCAACCCTCCAACTCAGCACCACCCTCTTGAACTGTCCCACCTGTCCATCTTCCTTCCCACCAATCTGCTCCACCCTGTTGCCATCACCTCCCACCCAACCTGCATCTACCTTACCCCCAGCCCCACTCCCACCTTCCTATTTATCTCTCCGCACCCTTTCCACCCCTCCCCCTCCGCAATTCCTGATGAAGGACACGAGAGAGACAGAGACAGAGAGAGAGAGAGACACAGACACAGAGGAGCAAAGACAAACAGACACAGAGGGACAGAGACAGCGATCTAGACCAATGCATCCAGCATATGCACCTTTCCTGAGTTCACCTCCTTTCACTTCACTTCCTACAAACCAACAGTTTAATCCCAAAATGAGAAAAGAAATGGAATAGGAGGGGTGAGAAGAGAGGGTGCTGTACTCACAGAGGTTGGTGCAGTCTGGGGTAACACTCAATCTTCATTCAGAGAGAGAGAGAGCAGCAGGAGCTCATGCTACAACTTCCGCATTCAGACAATGAGGGGATGCTCTGATTGGTAGGAGGACCAGCCTTCCTTCCGGTCCTCCAAAGCTCCCCATTGGTCATGCCTCCCCGTGTCGAGGTGAAGGGAGGGGCGCGTGGGGGTTGGTGGAGGAGAGAGGTCACGTGGGCGTCACAAAGACCAGCGCCGCCGCACGGACGGGCACTTCGTCCAATGAACGCGCGGTCTTTGTGACGACGGCGGTCCCTCGATTCACGTGACCGGATGCTCCTGCACATGCGCCGTTGCGGGGGGGTTATGGGGAGCTGATGTTGTGTTGGTCTGGAGGGTCCCTGTGTCCAGGAAGAGGTGAGTGTGGCTCAGTCAATGAGCATCAGTCAGACCCTGCTGGAGCATGGGGAGGGAGGTGGAATATTAGGTACAGCAAGAGTTAAAGAGTGTGTGGGATGGAGTTTTACAGCTTTTTTAGGTAATAAGTCCCTTTCTGGACAATACTGGGGGATGGGTAATATCAGAAACAGCAGAGTGAGAATTGAAGAAAAGTGTGTGTGTCTGTGTGTGTGTGGGGTGGAGATTTGCAACACTTTTTAAAGTTAAAAATCACAACTCTAGGTTATAGGAGAAAATGAGGTCTGCAGATGCTGGAGATCAGAGCTGGAAATGTGTTGCTGGAAAAGCTCAGCAGGTCAGGCAGCATCCAAGGAACAGGAGAATCGAGGTTTCGGGCATGAGCCCGTCTTCAGGAATGAGGAAAGTGTCCTCATTCTTTCCTCATTCCTGATGAAGGGCTTTTGCCCGAAATGTCGATTTTTTTATTTTTTCCCTGCTCCTCGGATGCTGCCTGACCTGCGGTGCTTTTCCAGCACCACACTGATCTCCAGCATCTGCTGTCTTTTTCGCCTGGAGGTTTTACTAGCTACCTGATGAAGGTGCAGAGCTCTGAAAGCTTGAACTTCTAAACAAATCTAATGGACTACAACCTGGTGATGTGTGATTTTTTTTACCTTTGTACACCCCAGCCCAACACTGGCATCTGCATATTGTAACTTGGTTGTTTTAGGGAAGTTCTACAGAAACTAGAATGATCTGTTCTGAATTCCTGTCATGTGCAGGCAGCAATGACTTTTGTAATCCCCTTTTCACAGGATATGAGAAGAGCAGCTTTGCAGGTAGAGCTCCCCAAATGAGTACCATGTGAAGGTCTGACAGAGCCCCTTGATTCGTGGGACAGGAGAGACGTCCCTCTTTCAGTCCAGAAGGGGAAAATTCTTTGAACGTTTTTGTCTGCTTCAGTAGGCTCTTAAAGTATCATCTTTACCTGAACCACAGGGGCACGTGCCTGAGCCAGTTTGCCCACTGTGGGGAAAGGAAGTCTCAGGAGGCATTCCGCGCGCCATGGAGAAACCGTGGAAGTGTGGGGATTGCGGGAAAGGATTCCGCTATCCCTCCATGCTGGAGATCCACCACCGTGTCCACACCGGGGAGCGGCCCTTCACCTGCTCCGTCTGCGGCAAGGGCTTCACCCAGTCGCCCCACCTGCTGTCCCACCAGCGGGTCCACACCGGGGAGCGGCCGTTCGCTTGCTCTGAGTGCGGGAAGGACTTCAGCGAATCGTCCAGCCTGCTCAAGCACCAGCGGGTCCATACCGGGGAGCGGCCCTTCACCTGCTTGGTGTGCAGCAAGGGCTTCCCTCACTCGTCCAGCCTGCTCAAGCACCAGCAGGTCCACACCGGGGAGCGGCCCTTCACCTGCACCGTCTGCGGCAAGGGCTTCACCCGCTCGTCGCACCTGCTGACCCACCAGCGGGTCCACACCGGGGAGAGGCCGTTCAGCTGCTCCGTCTGTGGCAAGAGCTTCTCTCACTCGTCCAGCCTGCTGCGGCACCAGCAGGTCCACACCGCGGAGCGGTCCTTCATCTGCTCCGTCTGCGGCAAGGGCTTCTCTCACTCGTCCAGCCTGCTGCGGCACCAGCAGGTGCACACCGGCGAGGGTGCCTTCACCTGCTCCATCTGTGGCAAGGGCTTCCCCCACTCATCCGGCCTCCAGATCCACCAGCGGGTCCACACGGGGGAACATCCTTCCGATAGACCAGAAGTGCACATAATACAGAGGAACTTCAATTATCCAGAATTAGATGAACCAGCACGGTGGCTCAGTGGTTAGCGCTGCTACCTCACAGTACCAGGGACCCGGGTTTCATTCCTGCCTCAGGCGACAGACTGTGTGGAGTTTGCACATTCTCCCCGCGTCTGCGTGGGTTTCCTCCTCGTGCTCCGGTTCCGTCCCACAGTCCAAAGATGTGCAGGTCAGGGTGAATTGGCCATGCTAAATTGCCCGTAGTGTTAGTTACATTAGTCAGAGGGAAATGGGTCTGGGTGGGTTACTCTTCAGAGGGTCAGTGTGGACTGGTTGGGCCTGTTTCCACACTGGAAGGGATCTAATCGTCAAGCGACTGAAATACACCCTGCATGTGTCCTTTGGATAATCGAGGTTCCTGTGTATTCCAAAAGTGGCCTAACCAACGTCCTGTCCAGACCCCAACCCCTATACTCAGTGCTGTGACCGATAAAGTGATCTGCAGAATCTGCGGGACTTGCTTAATCCTGGGAGGTAAATCACGTGTTTCTCCTTCTCTTGCAGGTGGATCCAAGATTTCACTCTCTGTCCCATTGAGTCTCCAGTCAGGTCCTTCAGCTCAACTGGTCTCTCTCAGTATTTCTGACCCATGTGAGCCTCTACGCACCTCCCCTTCACTCGCTCACATTTGATTTCCCTTACAGCAGCATTCCCTTCAGTTCCTTTCTCCCTGACGTCTGTATCCAGCTTCTCCTTAAACGCCGTCCACCTCGACCTGCTACTGTGGGGGTCATTCCCGCTGCAGACAGAGGTCTCTCCTTTGTAACCTCTTCAAAAGATTCACCGCTGACTTCTCCCTTCAGTCTTTTCCATTTCTGGGTCTCCCCGCTGTTGCGAAACTTGGAAGGGTTCAGAAAAGATTTACAAGGATGTTGCCAGGGTTGGAGGATCTGAGCTACAGGGAGAGGCTGAACAGGCTGGGGCTGTTTCCCCTGGAGCGTCGGAGGCTGAGGGATGACCTTATCGAGGTTTACAAAATTATGAGGGGCATGGATAGGATAAATAGGCAAAGTCTTTTCCCTGGGGTTGGGGAATCCAGAACTAGAGGGCATAGGTTTAGGGTGAGAGGGGAAGATATAAAAGAGACCTACAGGGCAACGTTTTCATACAGAAGGTGGTGTGTGTATGGAATGAGCTGCCAGAGGAAGTGGTGGAGGCTGGTACAATTGCAACATTTAAGAGGCATTTGGATGGGTATATGAATAGGAAGGGTTTGGAGGGATATGGGCCGGGTGCTGGCAGGTGGGACTTGTTTGGGTTGGGATATTTGGTCGGTATGGACGGGTTAGACCGAAGGGTCTGTTTCCGTGCTGTACGTCTCTTGACAAAGCCTTGTCTGAGGGTGAAATGTTGTCATTCCCGTTGATGCGGGTGGTCCCCTGTCTGTTGTCCTTTTTGTTTCCTTTCTCAGAAAGGACCTCGCGGACATGGGCAGCGTTCCCGAGCCCCGCTCCGGAACGGGCTGTTCCGTCCTCTTCCAGCCCCCGGGGGAAGGGGCAGCTTGAGTGCAGTTGGAGAGTGGGCCGTTCACCGGGAGGGTGCCAATGGGACGGGAGAGCGGTACCGGTAATGGGGCGAGGGGGAGATGCCTCAGACCGCCAGACACTGGGGCAGCTGCTCACGTGCTCCTTTTGGATCTCACAGCACAGGGAGGCCATTCATCTGATTACCTCTCTGCCTCTGCGTCTGTCTGTCTCTCTGAGGTGACAGCGGATTCCAGCATATTGCTGCTTGCTGGGTAAACCTGTTTTTCCTCTGTTTTCCCCCTCTCTCTCCTGCTCAAACCCCTGAACTTCAGGCCGCCCCTGACCTTGTCACTATCAGTGAATAGGGAACAGCTTTTCTTCCTCCACCTTATCTGAACCTATCACAATCTTCCCCACTTTCACCAGTTGTATCTGTGTGTGACCCTCTCTTTCTGTGTCTCTTTCTCTCCTAAGCCCCCTCCCTCACCACATCCCATTTACCCACCCCCTCCTGTCATGCTCCCACTTTCAAACGGTCTCGTTGTGTTTTCACTGCCTCTTCCCCATCGTTTCCGTCAAGCACCTCATCTCACGCTTAGAACCCATGCAGTGTAGGAGCAGGCCCTTCAGCCCATCCAATTCACACCAACCCTCCCTCACCCAGACCTCTGCCCATAACCCTGCAATTCCCATTGGCTAACCCACCTAGCCTACACATCCCTGGGCACTATGGGTAATTTAGCACAGCCAATGCACCCTAACCTGCACAGCCCTAGGCACTATGGGTAATTTAGCATGGCCAATGCCCCCTAACCTGCACATCCCCAAACACTATGTAATTTAGCACGGCCACTCCACCCAAACCTGCACATCCCTGGATACTATAGGACAATTTAGCCTGGCCAATCCTACACTAAGGGTGGATTGGCCATGCTAAATTACGCATAGTACCCAGGGATGTGTAGGTTAGGGTCGATTGGCCATGCTAAATTACCCAATCCTACACATCCCTGGGTACTGTTAGGATAAAATAGGTCAAGGGAGGGTGGAGCTATAGCTGCTGTTTGGGGAATCGAAACTGTTGCTTACGTGGCCAGCTCAGCTGCCAACGCCCAAATGAGCCCAACAGGAAACACCTCGCAAACGCGAAATGTCCTAATAAGGCAATGCTTAGTAGCTCCGCGAAGCTCTGCTTAGCAAAGAGTATATCAGGAGCAGATTTGGGAGGGGAAGGCAGAACGCGCCTTCTCCAGTGAATGCATGGTGATTCACTGTATCAGCTACGATTCTGCACTAAAGCCTGCTTGTGCCAAACAATTGAGCGTCTGTTGTCTCTCCTCCTAAAACGAACATGCAAGGACAGATTCCGGCCTTACAGTACTATGGGTAATTTAGCATAGCCAATCCACCCTCACGTACACATCCCTAGGTACTATGGGTAATTTAGCCTGACCAATCCACCCTAACCTACACATCTCTGAGCACTATGGGTAATTTAGCATAGCCAATCCACCCTCACCTACGCATCTTTGGATTGTGGGAGGAAGCCGGTGCACCCGGAGAAAACCCTCGCAGACGCATGCTGGAAACGTGCAAACTCCATAGGGACAGTCGCCCCTGAGGCTGGAATTGAACCCGGGTCCCTTGGCGCTGTGCCCACTGAGCAACCCCTTATAATCCGCCTGCGTTAAGATCCTTTTGTCACCTGGAGGAATGTTACGGGGGGAGCGGGGTTTAAGTACGGTGGCACAGTGGTTAGCACTGCTGCCTCACAGCGCTGAAGACCCGGGTTCAATTCCCGACTCAGGCGACTGACTGTGTGGAGTTTGCACGTTCTCCCCGTGTCTGCGTGGGTTTCCTCCGGGTGCTCCGGTTTCCTCCCACAGTCCAAAGATGTGCGGGTCAGGTGAATTGGCCATGCTAAATTGCCCGTAGTGTTAGGTAAGGGGTAATGTAGGGGTATGGGTGGGTTTCGCTTCGGCGGGTCGGTGTGGACTTGTTGGGCCGAAGGGCCTGTTTCCACACTGTAAGTCTAAGTCTAAGTCTTCTCTGAGCTGAGAGAGGACACAGGAGATGCTCCTCATCATGCTTTCATGTGTCACGTTGTATAATTCTTAGATTTTACATGTAAATGTCTAGTTGGGGTTAGAATTCTTGTAAATATAGACAAACGGAAACACTTGTTGAGACATTTCACCAAACCCCAAGTAGGCAATTGACATGCCCGCCCCTGAAAAGAGAACCTTTCGTGGGGTCAGAGTTGACATTGAGAATAGCGAAATGAACACTGTCCCCGTCGTGTTTGTATTTTTGCTGACAGAAGGGCAGTTTGCAGTCAGCAGGACCTGTGGGACTACAGGCTTCGGGCCAGGTCTGCGCTCGGGAGCGTAAATCCCAACGGGAACCAGAGGCGTTGCTAACGTTTAAGCCAGCTGAGCTTAGCAAGAAAAGGCTGCGACCCTGTGCTTGAACTGATCAGCCGAAACTTTGGGCGTAGCCAAGGAGATCTGAAGGCGAAGCTAACGGGAGGGTCTCCTTTCTCAAAAAAACCGGAAAACATGAGGGATACCAGGAAGAATTCCGCTGAATTCCAGAGAGCTGTGGCATGCTGTTGATTTGGTACAATGAGTTTTTAATGTGAACTCTCACGAGGGAGTGCAAACGAACTCAAGTTGAAATGTAGCTCCGTAAAGTGTGTAACAGTCAGAGCGTTGACCGTTGTTGAACGTTTTGATGCGGTCCAGTTTTTCTTTTGTTTTTTAAAGATGAGATGATGTTTTGTGGTTTTTGGATGGGTTGGGTACAGAGTGGGAGGTAGGGTGGGCTGGGATCTTCCATGTTGATGGGATTTGACAGTGAATTTTGCTTCGTCAATTATTCAGACTGTGTGCCTGGAGAGAGGGAGGGTCTGACCCTTGGGAAGGGTGCTGGCGGGGTGTGGGCGGGAGGTGAACCTTTGCAATGTCCAATCAGAAGGCTAAGTGTTAAGATAACAAGAGCCGATATTTAGCAGTCGATAAGTGCAACATGTAAGCAGTTTGTTCAAATGCAGCTCAAAGGCTGTCCCCAAAGTTAAACTTAGTATGGCGCCTACCCACTCAATCCAGTTACCCACCCCATTTCAGGGTGGATATGTGAACTATCACTAATTTTGGTTCTTCTAACGAATAAAACATTTAAACCTAGCTGTTCAGGAAAGCAAACAAGTTTAAAACTACAGCCATGCTGCAGTTAAACTCAATAGACTTACTCAGAGCAAAATACATGTTCCCTGAACGCAGTTGAAAGTTAACATAGTTGTATTAGATGTCGGAATATCTGTTTAAATGGAGCCGTGAGCTTTCCCAATGTAGACAGGGCTCCTCGAAACGTGGCAGTGTCCCCCCCTGCAGCTGCAGAGCGAGACAGGAGAGTTTGTTTTTGTGAATGAGCAGTTGTAGCGCGAGGTGGCTGTTGCTTGGTGACGGTGAGGCTCCTCCGGCCCCGCCCATCCCCCGTGCAGACGTCACGCGGGGGCGAAGGCGGTTGGGAGGAGAAGTCGCTCGAGCGGGGAAGCGGCGGCCGTTAGGAAAATGGCGCCGTGCGGCCCGGGGCAGACCCCCGTCATTGGTCACCGCCGCCTTCCTGGTGCAGCTGCTGTGTCACGGCCACACCGGCCGGCTGTACAGCAGGCAGGAGCCGGTGACCATTCTGGAGGCGGATGGGGTTAAGGGCCTGTTTGGGAACTGGTCGGGCGCCTGGGTGGTGGAGTTCTACTGGTCGTGGGGCGGCCCCTGTGTCAACTATGGGGCCACCTGGAAGGTACTGGGCCCGGGAGGTGAAAGGTGAGGCAGGTTGTGGGGGGGACGGAGGGGAAGGAATGTGGGGCCTGTCCTGTCATAGTCACATTTTACACTCACTTTCCATCTGCTTTTACTGGCGCTTGTGCTGTTTACCCCTCACTGTTTTTTAATCCTTGTGCTGTTTACCCTTTGCTGTTACTTGTGCAATTGCTGAGGGTAGTGTGTAAATACTAGTGAAGGATACTATGCACCAGCATGTATATGTTCCTCAGTTATTGAAGGGGCAGGACCTGTTGAGAACGGTTAGTAAAGCAGGGTGTGCACTAAGCCTTGTTAACATGGAGATGTTCATTGGAAAAGTTGACTTTTTATTATTTAGAGTCGTAGAGATTTTCAGCACGGAAACAGATCCCCTCAGTCCAACCTGTCCACGCCAACCAGATATCCTACATTAATCTAGTCCCCATTGCCAGCACTATATCCCTCTACACCATTCCTATTCCTATACCCATCCAGATACTTTTTAAAGGCTGTAATTATACCGGCCTCCACCACTTCCTCTGGCAGCTCATTCCATACACACACCACCCTCTGCAGGGAAACATTGCCCTTCAAGTATCTTTTATATCTTTGTGGCCTCACCCTAAACCTATGTCCTCTAGTTGTGAAGGTCACCCCAACACGGAGGAAAAGACTTAAAAACATTGAGCAGCCAAACAAATGCAAAAGCAATCAAATATCGAGCCACATGGGGGAAAAAACATCGCTCTGCCCTTTTTGATCTCCAATAGACATTTGGAAACTGAAAATCTGTTAATAACACCAGCATTGCTACAGAGCATATTGTGTACACTCCTCGGTGTCAACAAGCAGGGCACATGTTTGCCAGTGTCACCAAAACATTGGGCGTGTTCCTCGCTGTCAGCAGAAAAGGGGCGAAACCTACTTTTGATGGACAAAAAGGCTCACTGGAGGACCAGAAGGAGACTTGTCCTCCTGCCATTCGGAGCTCCCCTATTGGTGAACGCGGAAGTTGGGCCATGAGGTTCTGAAGTTCCTGCCCCTCCCCTCTCTCAATGAAGATTGAGCTTCACTCAGACTGCAGCTTCCTTCCGCTGTCCAACATCTGTGTGTACAGCATTCTCTTTTCTCACCGCCTTTTCCATTTACGTTTCATTCTGGGGTTCAATTGTTGACTTGGAGCAACTGAAAGGAATGGGAGTGAATCCAGTGAGGGGACAGATTCTGGAAAAATTAGTCCAAGCCTTTGTCTCAATTGACAAAATAGACAGGCAGGAGACTGGAAGAATGCAGCAAGCCAGGCAGTATCAGTAGGTGGAAGAGTTGAGGTATCTGGTGGAACCCTTGTTCAGGATTGGGGGTGGGTATAGGGAGAGCTGTGGAACAAGGGTGTGCTGGGGGCAGGGTGATGAAGTGAGGATAGGTGGAGACAGGTAGAAGGTACAATAGACAATAGGTGCAGGAGTCAGCTCTTCTGCCCTTTGAGCCAGCACCACCATTCATTATGAGCGTGGCTGATCATCCTCAATCAGTATCCTGTTCCTGCATTATCCCCATAACCTGGTTGGTGAATGGGAGGAAGGAATCTAGTTGGCAAGGAAGAGTGGAAAGGGCTGGGAAGTGAGTTGGGGGATGGGATGGGAGATTATTTGAAATTGGAGAACTCAGTGTCGAGTCCTCCGGGCTGTGGACTGCTCAGACAAGATGAGGTTTTGTTCCTCCAATTTGTCAGAAGGGGAGTGGGAAGGGGCATTAAAATGGGTGGAGACTGGCAAGTCCGCTCAGCCTCTGTGGACCTGGCTGTGATGCTCGGCAAACCATTCCCCAAGTTTACGCTTGGTCTTCCTGACGTAGAGAAGACCATAACTGGCAAAGCACAGTGAGTCGAGCAGTAGGACAGTCGTAGTTTTAGGCACAAGCTCTTCATCAGGAATGATGCGTGGATGTTCAGAGGGGCATCAGCGTCCTTCTGTGCCAGTTGTCAGACAGGTGCAGCAGGCAATGAGCAAGGCAAGTGGTGTGTTAGCAAGAGGAATTAAGTTCAGAAGTGGGAATGTCTTCCAGCAGTTAGGGGGTCATTGAATATATTCAAGGCTGAGTTCGCATGATTTTTATGTGGATGCTTGTGGGGGGAAGGCAAAAAAATGGTTGTAAGACCAGTATCCAGTTTTAAGACAGTTCCAGAGTCAGACAGCACAGAAACAGACCCTTCAGTACAACTAGTCAATGCTGACTATGTTCTCAAACTAAACCAGTCCCACCTGGCAGTGTTTTGGCCCATATCCCTCCACACCTTTCCTATTCATGACGTTACTGTACCTGCATCCACCACTTCCTCTAGACATTCAGTCCTCACATGAACTACTCTGTGTAAAAAAAAAATTGTGCCCTTCAAGTCTTTTTAAAATCGTTCTCCTGTCACCGTCAAAATTTGCTCCCTAATTTTGAAACCCCAACCCTAGGGGAAGGACACCCTTCGTTCACCTCATCTCTCCCCTCATGATTTTATAAACGTTGATAAGGTCACATCTCCACTTCCAATGCTCCAGTGAAAAAGTCCCAGCCCATCCACCTAGATGAAGGTAGAATCCTGTCCCTCAGGATTCCCTCCAACAATGTGCCCACCACTGATGTCAGGCACACTGATCTATAGTTCCCTGGCTTGTCCTTACCACCCTTCTTAAACAGTGGCACCACGTTAGCCAACCTCCAGTCTTCTGGCACCTCACCTGACATGCACAGTATGCTCTATGGAGATGCTGTTTTTGATGGATTTAAAGTGTCCAAATGCCACAATTTCTCCCCCACTCACTTGACATAACCGTGCAGGCTCCTCGCTATTTGATGTTCATGTTACTTAGAACCCTCATGATCATATCAATCTCAATGAGGTCACCCCTCAACCTCCTGTGCTCCAGTGAAGACAGTCTCAGCTTCTCCTTATAACTCAAACCCTCCAGTCCTGGCAACATCCTGGTAAATCTTTACTGAACTCTCTGTAATAGTATTCTTCGTATTACAGGGCCACCACAAGCCTTCTCAGTACTCTACAAGTGACTTCACCAACATCCTGTACACCTTCAACATGATGTCCCAACTCCTTTATTCAATGGTGTGAACAATTAAGGTAAGTGTGCTGAATGTTTAACATCAATCTACATTTGTCAATATATCATATCAGTTGCATGACACTGTGACCTTGCTCTTAACTCTGCGTCTTATGATCCTGCTCCACAGCTACCCGATGAAGGAGCAGCGCACCGAAAGCTAGTGCTTCCAAATAAATCTGTTGGACTATAACCCACTTGTGATTTTTCAACCTTGTCCCACCTAGTCCAACAGCAGCACCTCCACCTCCTTTCTAATGAACACAGCCCATACCTCCCAGTGCTGCCAGTAAACTGCCGATGAAATGATGCAGTGCCTGCACTCCTGAAAAGTTTATAATTTCTAACGAAACCAGCTACTCATTCACTGCTCCATCTGATACACGACTTTGGAAACTTAGTGCAGGAGGCTGCAAGAAATGAGCAGCTTTAAAACAAAAACCGCTTGGAGCTTTCAATGAGAGCCTGAGCCCAGCAGTACGTTCTGGTTACCTTTATTGTGGCCCAACATTGTTACAGCTGCAGATGCCCCCAGCAAAAGGGCAGAGAAAGAGTAGCTGTGTTTTAGACAGCTCAACAACAGGGGGAGGTGCAAGGTGCAAGGGGCAGGGCAAGGCCAACAGCAGGCCCCCGCACTACGCCTGCGTTGCCTTGCACAGTTTACAAAAATCCCTTCCCCTTCAGAGACTCCCCACAGTGTGGAAGCTGGCCACTCGACCCAAAGACTACACACCGATCCTCCAAAGGGTAACCCACCATGCAATTCCCCTACCCCTATTGCTCAACATTTACCCCTGACTAATGCACCTAACCTGCACATCCCTGGGCACTATGGGTATTTCAGTACTGTCAATCCACCTGAACCTGGACAACTCGTATATGCCAACCAGATATCCCAACCCAATCTAGTCCCACCTGCCAGCACGGGGCCCATATTCCCCCCATTTGCCTTTTAAATGTTGCAATTGTATCAGCCTCCACCACTTCCTCTGGCAGCTCATTCCATACACGTACCACCCTCTAAATGAGAAGGTTGCCCCTTAGGTCTCTTTCATATCTTTCCCCTCTCACCCTAAACCTATGCCCTGTAGTTCTGGACTCTCCCATCCCATAGAAAAGACTTTGTCTATCTATCCTATCCATGCCCCTCATGATTTTATAAACCTCTATAAGGTCACCCCTCAGCCTCTGACGCTCCAGGGAAAATAGCCCCAGCCTGTTCTGTCTCTCCCTATAGCTCAAATCCTCCAGTCTTGGCGACATCCTTGTAAATCTTTTTAGATTAGATTAGATTACTTAGTGTGGAAACAGGCCCTTCGGCCCAAGTCCACACCGACCTGCCGACGCGTATATCACCCAGACCCATACTCCGGGGGTTTGCAAGGACTGCCACAAACACTACGTAGGACAAACAGGAAGAAAGTTAGCCACCAGGATACACGAACACCAGCTAGCCACAAAAAGACACGACCTTCTATCCCTCGTAGCGCAACATATGGATGAAAGAAAACACCACTTCGACTGGGACAACATCTATCCTGGGACAGGCTAAGCAAAGACATGCCAGAGAATTCCTAGAGGCCTGGCACTCCAATCACAACACCATAAACAAACACATAGATCTAGATACCATCTATCAACCCCTCAGAAAATGAACAGGAAATGACATCACCACAAACCCCAGGAACCCTATCCAGGACAAACATATAAATCGAAAGCAGGAGACAACAGCTTCACTTCATTTGGAGGTCGCCACTGATGATGTTCCCGAGCCAGGTAATGAAACGTCTGGATATCAAACCTACAGCTCAGCGAGCAAACCTACACCCTAATCCTCAACCTGAGCTACAAACCTTGCAAAGTAGAATGTATTTGCAAACATCATGCTGCAAATACAAACCCACCCCCATGGATGATCTATCTCGTGTGTGCATGAGATAGAGAAACAGTCTATTTCCGTGCTGTTTATCTCTATTTGATAACCATTGCTTTATTTCTGTTGGTGTAAATGTTGTTGTAATTCATAGCTGGATCCTCATAGATGTAAGGGTGACAGAATTCCTCAAGTAGGGCACTGGAAGATTCCTGGGAGACCCCTATTTCTGGTTTACTTCCTCATGAACAAACATTAAGCACGTGTACCTATTTATTTACGATTTTTGTTTTATTTTTCTTGTTGATTCCCTGCTATGACTACACCTTGTATTAGGATAGTTGACAGGCTGGGAGATTGTGGCTTGGGTCTTGATTGAATATTTTATCGTTCCAGAAGTTATAAAAGGCGGGGTCAAAGCTTTAGCAGAAATCCAGCAGAGCTGAGAACAGACCGACATCTTAGTCTGTGGGAACAGGGAGATCAACAGAGGATAGAGAAATCAGGTCCTGAAACCAGACCACCCTGTGATCAGTGCTTTGATTAGAGGCATCCTTCTACATCAGTCAATGCCAGTTGTCAGACAGGTGCAGCAAGGCAAGTGGTATATTAGCAGGCTGAACTGAGATTAGAAGTGGGGATGTCTTCCTGCAGTTAGGGAGTCATTGAATTTATTCAAGGCTGAGTTCATCTGATTTTTGAACAACAAAGTGTGGATTTTTATGTTGTGTGGATGAGGTGTATTTTTTTGTGGTTTATGTTTTGGATACAGGAAGAGTAGACATTTTTAAAGTGAAAGGCAAGAAAATGGTTTTAAGACCACGACAGAACAGTTACGGTCAGACAGCACAGAAACAGACCCTTCAGTCCAACTATTCCATGCTGACTATGTTCTCAAACTAAACTAGTGCCACTTGCCAGTGTTTGGCCCATATACCTCCACACCTTCCCTATTCATGTACTTATCCACATGTCTTTTAAACATTGCATCTGAACATGTATCCACCACTTCCTCTTTACATTCACTCAATACATGAAACACTCTGTTATAAACAAACTTTTCCCAAATCTGTCCATTCCATGGATTTATTCTCTTTCCTTTCAGTTGCTGCAAGTCATAAATTGAAGCCAGAATGAAATAAATGGAAAAGGAGTTGTGAAGAGAGTACCCTACTCACAGATGGTTGACACAGTAAGGAGGGTGGAGTCTGGAGCAACCCGAAATGTCGATTTTCCTGCTCCTCGGAAGCTGCCTGACCTGCAGTACTTTGCCAGCACCACTCTAATCTTGACCCTGATCTCCAGCATCTGCAGTTCTAACTTTCTCCTGTAAGAAATCAGCAGTTTTAAACCAAAAACCTGTTGCAGTTTAAAGCTCTCATTGAGAGTATGAGCTCAGTGTGAAGTTCAGGTAATCTTTATTGTGACCCAACTTTGTTACAGCTTCAGAATCTCCCAGCAGAAAGGTGCAGAAAAAGTAGCAATTTTTTAAAAACAGCTCAAGGTCAAAGTGCAACTCCTCACTTTCTTCATTATTGGTCACCACTGAGTTGTCCCTTTGTAATTGGATCCTTGGTGTAGCCTTAATCTGGAGGAAGTAATGCCTCACTCAGCAATTTCAACCTGTATCCAAGTAAGTTGGATGAGCAGCATAGAGTCAACCAGACTATTGTGGGTCTGGAATCACGTGTAGGCCAGAGCGGGTAAAGGATGCAGCTGGGACGACTGCTCTAATAATGGCTCAAGTCTTCCCTAAAAAGGAACTGAGTGAATCAGAAGGGGGTTTTTTTCCACCCCCACCCCACCGACAATAGTTTCACCGTTAGATTCTGAACTCCAGATTTCTGACCAAATTCCAATTCCGCCATCTGTTGTGGGAATCGAACTCGGGAGCCACTGGAACTGGTTGATAGTCCAGTTGGTAAAGGCACTCGGCCGTCTTTCTTTCAATCCTCCTGCAATGCCACGTGATCCCGCTGGTAGGTCAGCAAGGAGGCGGCCTGGGTAAAGGCCTTCCCGCACTGGGGCAGCTTAAGGGCCTCTCCCCCATGTGGATCCACTGGTGGGGTCTGGAGGTTGGAGGAATCGCTGAAGTCCTTCCTGCAGTCAGGAAGGGGAACGGCCTCTCCCCAGTGTGACTGCGCCAATGAGTTCCAGGGCAGACGGGAAACAAGCCTTTCCCACAGTTGCCACACTTCCATGGTTTCTCACGGGGCGGGATTCCTCGGGTTTCTCCATGGCGAAGCTTCAGCCGCACAAACGCATGTGGAGCTTCTCTCCACCGTGAATTCCTCTTTCCAAACCGTATAGCTGTTGCACGCTCCTCACTCAGTGCACTGCAATGGTAGGTCTCTCATCAGTCCCACTGATGCTGAAAACGTACCCAAACAGCTTTGCTCCTCACAGAATCATAGTTGCAAACTGTTGCGGTCCCGATGGATTGGATTGACCATGACTGTCCAGACATGGACGTCAAAAGTAAGGACTGCAGACGCTGGAGAGTCAGAGTCAGAAAGTGCGGTGCTGGAAAAGCACAGCAGGTCAGGCAGCATCCAAGGAGGAGAGTCAACATTTTGGGCATTAGGCCTTCATCTGTTGATTTTGAACTTCCATCTTCAGATCCTGAAATGTTAAAAAGAGATTACAAAAGTCATCACGGTCAGTGCAGGGTAGAAATGCTGAACAAGCAATTCTACTTTCTGCGGAAAGTTCTTTTCTTTTGTTATTTCACAAAATTGGAAGCACCATCCCACTCTCTCTCCCCTATGTTCTCACTCTGATCTAACTAATTCCCCTGACAGGCTGATTCAGGATCTTCCGGGGCAGAAAAGCCAAAAACGTCAAGGACTGACATCTCTCTGAATTTTGGATAACTCCACCTGAAAGTTAATATCTTTCAAACATTGGGATACTGCTGAGGGTGAGGAGGTCTGATTTTGGGAAGAAATAAAATAATGAGTTTGTGCCAATCCCTTCCCTTCAGAGAATCCCCAGAGTGTGAAAGCAGGCCACTCAGCCCCACAAATCCATACCGACCCTCTAAAGGGTAACAGACCCACACCTATTCCCTACCCCCTATTGCTCAACTTTTACTCCCTGATTAATGCACCTAACCTGCACATCTCTGGGCATGGTCAATCCATCCTAACCGGACAAAGTTAAAAATCACACCACCAGGTGAGTGTTCAACAGGTTTATTTGGAATGACTCGCTTTCAGAGCGCTGATCCTTCAGGTGGTTGTGGAGAATAAGATCTTAAGACATAACTTATAGAAAAATATTATCGCGTTCTGCCACCGAAATGATATATTGAACAAACCTGGACTGTCAAGTCTTTTATCTTTTAGACTGGATTGCAGCTATCATTCACATGTAAATCCCAGACCTTCTTGCAAGGCACCTTATCAAGATAACTCGAGGTTTTATAGCAAAATGTGACATCTCAGTTCACATAATGCATTAAAGGTGTGAGGTCAGAGTCTGTCTGTGTCCCAGTCTTGAATCAGACTGGTTCTATTTCCAAAGTGTAATATTTTGTAAATTCCATGGATTGACTGCTTACTGATTGTGTATTTTTTGAGCAAAATAGAATGTATCTGCAAATATCATTCTGCAAATACAAATAGAGCATTATTTCTGGTTTACTTCCTAATGAATAAACATTAAACGCGAGCACCTATTTATTTCTAATGTTGTTTCATTTTTCTTGTTTGATTCCCTGCTGTGACTGCACTGTGCCTGGATGGTTCACAGGCTGGGAGATTGTGCATTGGGACTTGATTGACTGAATGTTTTATTGTCCCAGAAGGTAAAGACAGTTGGGTGTGGGGGGAGGGTCAAAGCTTCAACAGAAATCCAGCAGAGCTGAGAACAGACCGACATCCATATGCCTTTTAAATGTTGTAATTGTGCCAGTCTCCACCACTTCCTCTGGCAGTTCGTGCCATACATGCACCACCCTCTATGTGAAAAGATTGCCCCTCAGACCCCTGTTAAATCATTATGCTCTCACCTCAAACATATGCCTTCTAGTTTTCTTGGACTCCCCTACCCTGGGGAAAAGACCTTAGGTTTCCCCCCGCTATCCATGCCCATTACAAAGGTCTATAAGTTTACCCCTCAGCCTCTGATGCTCCATGTAAAATATCCCTGGCCTACAGGGGCGGCACGGTGGCACAGTGGTTAGCACTGCTGCCTCACAGCGCCAGGGACCTGGGTTCAATTCCTGCCTCAGGCGACTGACTGTGGGGGAGTTTGCACGTTCTCCCCGTGTCTGCGTGGGTTTCCTCCGGGTGCTCCGGTTTCCTCCCACAGTCCAAAGATGTGCGGGTCAGGTGAATTGGCCATGCTAAATTGGCCATAGTGTTAGGTAAGGGGTAAATGTAGGGGTATGGGTGGCTTGCGCTTCGGCGGGTCGGTGTGGACTTGTTGGGCCGAAGGCCTGTTTCCACACTGTAAGTAATCTAAGTATTCAGCCTCTCCCTATAGCTCAAATCTTTTCTGACCCTTTTCAAAGTTTCATAACATCTTTCCTACAGTCGGGAGAACCAGAACTGAACGCAGTATTCCAAAATTGGCTTAACCAACATCCTGGACAGCCACAACATGACCTCCCAACTCATCTACTCGATGCTCTGACCAATAAAGGCCATCCTACCAAATGCCTCATTCATTATCCTGTCTACCTGAGACTCCACTTTCAAGGAACTATGGAACCTGCACTCCAAGGTCTCTTTGTTCTGCAACACTCCCCTTAACTCTGTCAGTCCTGCCTGAATTGCTTGACCAAAATGCAACAACTCGAATTTCTCAAAATTTAATTCCATCCACCACACTTTGGCCCATCCGATCAATTCTAATTTATAGCAAACCCTCTTTTCTCTCTCATTCCCAAGCTGAAATCTCCATCCCACAACTCGCTCCCTCCATTCTCATTGTGCTGACCCCAATCCCTGCTGTACCTCATCCTGAATGGTCTGGTTCATGCTGATTAAAAGACCCACACTCGGGGGGGGGGGAGAGGGTCTAATTGAAACATACGTAATCCTGAACAGCCCAGACAGAGTGGATGTTGCGAAGATGGTTCCATTGGTAGGACAGACTCAGACCAGAGGGCAGCGCTTTGAGTAAAGGGAAGTCCTTTTAGAAAGGAGAAACTCTTCAGCCAGAGAGCGGTGAATCTGTGGAATCTATTTCCATAGAAGGCTGTGGAGGCCAGGTCCACTGGGGATATTTAAAACTGAGACAGATAGGTCTTGAGTATCAAGGGATCAAGGGTTAAAGGAGAATGGGGTTGAGAAACCTAGCAGCCACGATTGAATGGGGTGATTAGACCTGATGGACTGAATGGCCTAATTTCTGCTCCTCTGACTTAGGGCCTCTTGCTGTCCTGGACACAGAGTGAGAGAGTTGGGAGCAAGACTAGGCCATTCGGTCTTTCGAAGTCAAGCACCAGCATTGAACCAATTCATAACTGGATATGAATATACCTACAGCTGGGTGGATAGGCTGGGACTTTTTCACTGGAACACATGAGGTTGAGATGTGACCTTAAAAGGAGGTTCATAAAATCATGGAGGGTAGATGAGGTGAACCGCAGGTGTCCTTTTCCCTAGGATGGGTTTTCAAGATTAGGGAGCAAATGAGGAAGGTGAGTGAAGAAGATTTTCAAAAGACTGGAGTAGCGCCTTTTTTTTGAGAGTAGTTTGTGTGTGGAATCAATGTCCAGACACGGTGGTGGATGTAGTACAGTAACAAGGTTTAAAAGACATTTGGATAAGTACGTGAATAGGAAAGGTCAGAGGGATATGGGCCAAATACACACAGGGGGACTAGTTTAGTTTGTGAACACAGTCAGCACGTTTATTGGACTGAAGGATCTGTTTCTGTGTTGTCTGACTCTGGAACTGTTCTAAACTGGGCTAAAACCATTTTCTTGCCTTCCGCAATAAACATCCACTTCTTTCTTGTTCAAAAATCAGATTAACTCAACCTTGAATTTATTCAAATGAACCCCCTAACTGCAGGATGACATTCCCATCTCTGAACTCAATTCCTCTTGCTAACACACCACTTGCCTTGCTCATTGCCTGCTGCACCTGTCTGACACTGCACAGAAGGACACTGATGCCCCTCTGAACATCCATGTATCATTCCTGATGAAGGGCTTGTGCCCGAAACTTCGACTGTCCTATGCTCGGATGCAACCTTGAATGAATCTACCGTCCCTACCTCTGCTGGCAATGCGTTCCAGGCACCTATCACCCTCTGAGTAACATACTTTCTGTGTGCATCTCCAACATGATGTCCCAACTCCTGAACTCAGCATGTGAACCATGAAGGCAAGTGTGCTGAGC